>NC_054536.1:16872488-17172488 GCF_017654505.1 Polyodon spathula
TGTGGTTTGTGTGCAACGATACCTTGATTCCATCATCCCAAACGCGCATACAGGAAATTTTAGTGGGCAGAGCCTGTAGCTCACTGACCCGCTTAGCAGAGGTGATCGCTAACAGAAGGCTGTCTTCATAGAGAGATATTTCAACTCTATGGAATGTATGGGCTCAAACGTGGCCTTAGTGAGAGCCTCCAGTACCACATCTAGACTCCATTGTGAGAGGACATCCTTTATAGAAGGATGTAACCTCCGAGGACCCTTTAGAAAATGGGTCGCCAATATATGAGTGCCCGGGTATACTGAGTCGATGGGAACATGGCAAAAGATATGGCTGCTAGGTACACTTTCAACATAGAGGGGGATTTACCCGCCTCTAGTAGATCTTGCAGAAATTATAATATAACTGTTATAGGGCAATACATGGGATCATAGCCTCTGGCCATGCAGCAGTTTTGAAAATATTTCCATTTATAGGCATACAATGCTCTTATGGAAGAAGTCCTAGGGCAAACAGACTGTCCCATTCAGGGGCCAGACCCACAGTTGGAGTCTGCCCGGTTCTGGGTGCCTGAGGGTGCCTTTTGCCTGACTGACGAGATCCATGCGCGCCGAGATCTACCAGGGCTGGCCCTGTAGCAGCTGGCAGAAGTTCGAAAACCAGGTTCACCTGGGCCATTTGGGGGCCACCTGGAGAACTGTCGCTTCCTCTCTCCTGACCTTCTCGAGGAAAGCAGGGAACAGCGGTATAGGCGGGAAAGCGTATAAAGGCAATTTGGGCCATTCGTGCGCTAAGGCGTCGATGCCTAGTGGACCTCCACGTACGCAACCACTGACATGTTGTCCGTGTGGATGAGGACATGTTTGCTGCAGAGCACAAAGAGAAAATTTTGCAGAGCGAGTTGGACTGCTCTCAGCTCTAGTGCATTTATGTGCTGTTATGGGCTTGCCTCCACCAGTGTAGCGCTCTCTAGTCCAGACGAGATACTGTCAGCCGATGGTGTCTGTTGCACTTGGGGTGTAGCCGAAAGGCATTGAGCCAGGCTTGAAGCGGGCGCATGTGAAGTAACCCCAGTTGCAGCAATCATACCCAGTAGTTTCTGGCACAACACTAATTGCACTGTGCAACCCTGGTTGAAACAGGGCCAGGCAGTTGCGAATAGCAGCTAACCTGTCGTCCACAGGTGGTCTTGCATTGCAAGGGAATCCAGCCAGAGACCAAAATAGACATTACTCTGCACCAGTGTTAATTGGCTTTTTGTATCATTGAGGGTGAGACCCAGCACAGTACGATTTGATATCGGGGCAGTTCAAGAGCAGATGACAGTGTTGATAGTTACATCAAGGTTAGATAGGAGATACAAGTGAAATACTAAATACTACAGATTGGTTTTAGTGCAGGATTAAATCCAGTAAAATGGAGAGCAGATAAATGGAAGTTAAAGTGAATTAAAGGCAGAGTGCTATGTTGTCCAGAAGGGAAGAGTTGAGTTTTACAGGTGTTGTCTGAAGAGGTGTGTCTTGAGGAGGCGCCGGAAGGTGGTCAGGGACTGGGCAGTTCTGACATACGTAGGAGGGTTGTTCCATCACTGCGGGGCGAGGGTGAAGAAGGAGCAGGCTCTGGAGGCAGGGAAGCATAGAGAAGGTACAGCCAGTCTTCTAGGGCAGGCAGAGCAGAGAGGCCGAGTGGGGATGTAGGGAGATGTGAGGGTCTGAAAGGTAGCTGGGTGCAGTCTGGTCAAGGCATTGGTAGGCGAGTACAAGAGTCTTGAACAGGATGCGAGCGGTGATCTTGAGTCAGTGGAGTGAGTTACAGTGCAGTAATATGGGACCTCCGAGGCAGAGAGAACACCAGTTGAGCAGCGGAGTTCTTGCACCCTTATAGTAACTGATATAGAAGAATCAGATGCTGGCAACTACCGTGCTTTTTGAAAATCTCACATTGCTTCATCTATAGGAAACCATCTGTCAAAATCTTTGTGTTTAACAGAATCCACAGCTGCTGTGTGCTGCAGTTGAAATGGATGTTAGATATAAGAAAGAATGGAAATGTAGATGTACACCTGTACTCGTGTTCAGTTTTTCAGTTTGGGTTGCACAATTAATAACTATTCTTTAAATGTTAGGAATCCAAGGCCTCTTTTAAATATACAACAATTTTTTTTTTTTAAAGTTCCCTACTTTGTAACATTTTACAGTCACTTAGCTGTTCAATTTGTGTGCAATTAAATTTCCTAACAAAATGGGTTGGATTGTACACTTTGCCTTGATTCAACAACCATTGGTATGTGCTTGCTAAAAAGCTACAGGTGTTATGCTAAATACTGTCTTCGGAAGAAAAAAGTCTAATTTGTAGTCAGCGCACTTGCACATGTGTAGTTTATGCCATCTTGAAATGTTGTCTGCAAAAAATGGTCTCATTTCAATGTTTTGCATTGAAATTTAATGACAGAAAGGTGAGCACAAGAGCCAGTTTCTCTTCAAGATGTGTGACACTATTCTGCTACAGTAGTAAATGCACTAATTATCAGTACAATATTCTCTGATCTTCCAAAGAATGTAAAGCAAATTACATATCCAATGAATATGGTTCTACAATATATTGCACATAATTACTTTATTATTACAATTGCACTGGAGTGACAAATACAGCTAGGAGACTCTATTTGGCAAAGCAAATATCCTCTCCTCCCATATTGATATTGGTTTGATAGAAAAAAATGACATTGGCAGGGCAAAAGCCCGACATGTAAATTCTGTGTGTTGGGAATATAGGGTTGACAGGTTGAGAAATTCCTTTGTTTGGGGGTTGTGGTGGAGGTGAGTGTAACCTGTGCTCTGTTGTGCGTATGCTCTGCGTATACTCTGTGTATTTGTCAGTAAAGGTGAATGCCCAGCCTGGCATCAGTGTTTGTACAGTAGTATTTTGCTTAAACCTTTTAATTGTGGCCATTGTTCTTGTTTGTGTATTTTTATTAATTAAACATAAGCACCCAGTGCTTAAATTGCAGCTTCAAAGCCTTTGAGTCTCATTCCTGATACTATCCTGCTACATTTGGTGTCAGCTGTGGGATAGCACCCCCTAGAGACTCAGAGCAGGACTACAGTTTAAAAAACAAACAAACATGGACCTCAATAAAGACTAGTATGAGAAGAAATGACGGCTTGAAGCTGAAGGGGCTCCATGGTGCAAAGCCTGCTGCGAGTAGGGGCACCTCAAGGAAGAGTGGCCCTAAGAAGACCCCTGCTTCATGGAGGCATATTATAGGGATGAGATTCCCTTGGTGAGTGGCTCCACCTAAAGGCCCAAGACCATCTGTCTGCCCAAAAGCCAGAGACAGGCCCCTCTGCCTCCCAAGCCATCTGGGACAGTAGTTTAGACACCCTCCTTGCAGGCATGGAGGACCAAGGTTGTTGTCTCCCCTGTGGCACCCTATGGTGTGTTGTGCTCCCATCAGGGTGAAGAGGAGTTGCCACCAGCCCAGAGAAGGGGCAAAGCGGAGGAGGCGAGCAAATGATCCAGTGCCATCTCCTTCGCCAGAGAGAGAGATGCTGCCTGCCCGAGAGCAAGCAAGGGAGTTGCTGCCTGCACAATCATTACAGTCTCCAGCTGCATGTCCGGAAGGTTCAGGGCCCGCACATCAAGGGTTCCAGCATTGCTATTGCTAGTGCCACCACCCTGCTGGAGTCTTCCATGCTGTTGCCTGCTTCACCACCACTGGAGGGCCCAGAACCACTGCCAACTTTGGGGCCACCCTTTGTAAAGGAGCCCCGACAGGGAAAAGGTCACTCGGGCTTAGGGAGTTAAATGGGCTCCCCCTCAAGGAAGCTCACGGTCACCAAGGGGGTTAAATGGGCACTCCCCTTACAAAAGCCCAGGGGTCACAGCAGGTGTTAAATGGGCACCCCTTACATCAGACCCAGGAGGAGGAGGTAAGGCCACCACCACCACCACCCCTATGTCCCAACCCGGCATTTGTGTCTGGACCTGTGGTTGCTGGGCCTAGTTCACTGATCACTGCATCACCAGGCACACTCTATCTCCTCCTGGTGGCCCAGATGTCTCTCCACAGTCGACAGCGCTTGCTTCTCTGCTGGCTGCTGCAACCGCCCAGGAGCCAACCAGCGCTCCCGATGCCCCATCCACATTGCCTGTGTCAGAGGGAAGCACCTTTAGGACCAACCTGCCCTCCAAACCACCCACAAAAAACCAGATGAAGAAAGATGAATATTGAATTAAGGTGTTGGTGTTTCAAGGGAGGAGGTGGTTGGTTGCGGTTGAATGTCTCACTTCACTCAACATTTTTTAAAGATGATTATTAAAATGAGGAATATCTAATGGCTGTGTTATCTGGCCTTCGTTTCAGACATAATTTAATGAGTTTTTACACCCATTCAACAAACTTTACAGACCATATAACAATAATAATTGCAATATTAAAAAAAAAAAATGTTAAAAATTAATCCCACTATTCTGTTGTAATATATTTTGAAAATCAAGACATTTTCTACATAGATATGCTAATGTGGAATGCTGCAGTTATCCACCCAATAAAGATTTAATGTGCAAATGAGTGTTTCTCTGTTTAATGAAAGTTAAAATCCTTGTGGTGTTATGTTCCCTAAGAAAATGGGAATTATGAATAATTGAGGTTCAGGTTATTAAGTTGGATTTGAGAGTTTAGTTAAGATAAATTGCATTAGGTGAAATGTCAGTCTACTAAGTCTATTTTTTGTTCCTCATAATTTCTGCGTTTTTGACAACGTTATTGTTTTATACATAACTGTGTTTATTTGAACATACCGGTATTTGCTTTTCTACAGTATAATACATCATTATTACATATCATTTACATTCTGAAAATGCTTGTGTTTACATTGTCTACTTTCATGCAGAGACAATACACCACACATATTTTATTTGTGTAGTCGCTGATGACATCATCTGCATTGTGCTTTTGGTTAAAATTCCGGTTTGGAACGTCTCAGTTACATTTTCATGCAGACTGAACACGATGCTTCTTCATTTTACCACCGTGGTCATTTTTTGGTCAGGTACGTATACATTGCAATGCAATGGACATGTTTTTTTGTAAAGGTACAAACAAATGCTTCACCGTCTTGATGTTGATGTTTCACAGGCAGCTGTAAAGCTGATTCCATAACACAGTCCCAGCTTTCAATCACCAAGCGACCTGGTGAAATTGGAGTTATCACCTGCAAGATGGAGAAAGGCTCATTCCAGGAAGAAATAATTCACTGGTATAGGCAAACTCCAGGGAAAAATCAAATGGAGTGGCTCCTTTATTTTAAATCAGATACAAACAAAGAGTCAATCCTGAATGAGGACATAAAATCAAGATTTAGTGTAAAAAAATGGAACGACAAGAATGCCTGCACTCTTGTAATACAAAGCGTTAAGAAAAACGACGCGGCTGTCTATTACTGTGCGTATTGGAGCGCCACGCTGCCTTACAGCTTGGGGCACTTCATACAAAAAACACATGTGAGCGTAAAGAGGTCATTCTGTATTGTAACCGAGTATGCAAGTTCATTGCATTAATTGCAACGTCATTCTTAGTTCTTACGTGATTATAATGAAAGCGCATTTAGTTTGGTCGCATTTGTTATAATAGTTATTGATCAGAGTTGCAAGGGTTTTCCTTTTTATTTCCTTAATATTTATATAACTTTATAGAAGGGCTATCATTGTAGCAAAGCATTGAACAAAATGCTGTTTCATCAATCAACAAAAAAAGTTGAAGTTACTGCATCATATTAAGGTTGTTGTTTTAATTTACAGGCCATTGTGCACAGAAGTCGTCCCCATATAAATAGTAAAGAGGAGGCACGCAGAATGTTCATGTTAGAGCTAAAGGATCCATTATAACATAAATATATCTGTTATTGGTTTGAGGATTTCAAACAACAGTCTATTAAAATAGCACTTACGGTATTTGGTTATTGTTATGTACTGTCACTACTACCACCACCACCACCACCACCACTACTACTACTACTACTACTACTACTAATAATAATAGACTGCGTTTTTTTTTTTCTTCAACAAATCTAATATTCCTAAACTATCTCCAGAGAGATAAGCTTATTGAACCCATCACCAGTTACAAAACCGTAAGCAAGTGTTTTTCATAAGATACCAGCCAGGATATAAGAATCCTTTCTCTACAAAACTACTCGGAAAAGTGCTACATATTTTAGTTTGTTCTGGAATTCATGTACTGTCTGACAACTGATTTCTTCTTCTTCTTCTTCTTCTTCTTCTTCTTCTTCTTCTTCTTCTTGAAATGTATCTAATGTTGGATCGGAATTAGTAACCAGTTATTCAGTCAATCAGGCAATCCTAGCGTAACAACTTAAACATATGTATTGAATGTTCACTGCCTTTAACAAAAGGACAATAATTGTGAGAAAGTAACATTTAATCGAAAGAAGGCACTGCTAGCTTGATTGGTGTTTGCGTGCATAATTTAAGATTGCTTTTAAACAGCCGAATCAAGAACCAGTTGTATGCGAGTCACTTCCTCTTTGTCTGTACAATCTTGAGAAACACACCCCTTTGGAAAACTACAGACCAGAGAATGTTTGCAGCGATCTATTTCAACTGGGCTCTGCTGGTACCTGCTAATTAAACCAAAGAAAGAAGTACTCTTCTCTGTCCTGTTGGTGTAGATTTCAAGATGATTGGATTGAGATTCTTTATGATTTTCATTACGTTATTTTGTGAGTTTATCTTTTTTCCTATAAACTAGCACTTGTAATATAATTTCAGATGCGTTACTAAACTAAACTCACGATAGAAGCAGCATTTTATCATGGTGATTCGGATGAATCGCATTATCACTTTTCTTCTATTATTTCAGATGGAGTGTTTTCTGTCTCTTTAGAACAGTCGCAGGTGTCTGTCACAAGACCAACAAGAAGAAGAGCAACTTTCAGCTGTAAAGCCGTCGGGTTCAACATTAATGATGCTTATATACATTGGTATAGACAGAGACCTGGGGAAGGTTTAAAGAGGATATTGTACTACCAGAATGACGGAAAACATGAAAACGACCAAGGTTTTAATAAAGACCATTTCAAAGCTGAAAAACTAAGCGAGGAGTCCATCTGCAATCTTATTATAACCAGCGTGGAAGATAACGATGCTGGCAGTTATTATTGTGCTTATTGGGAATCAACACTGTGACTTAAAACGCAGCAGACGATCTACAGAAACCTTTTTCATCCTGGCACAGAAACACAAAGGTTGTTATAAGTATTATTATATTATACATTGTAAAGATCGATTAACGTCCCCCTTTCTTAGATTACCTTCGGAAAACATCACCTGAGATAAAAAGGTTATGATTATCCATCATTTAGGAATTTTTAAAGAACCATTATCTAAAATATAAAACCGCAGATTTCTAATTTGACCAAGTTTATTCATCAACATTCATAAGGAAAATAAAAACGACCCAAAGACGCAAATCAGAAATACTTATTGTAAAACATGAACAACATTAACGTTACAAACTTAATTGTAAACACAATTAATAATCTCCACATGTATACATCCAATGAATTGTGCATGAAAGACATCTAATTAGTATTTTTTAATATCAGATGCAATAAGTAATACAACTTTTAAAAAGGCATGGATTTTAAGAATGCTTAAAATTCAGCAAAATTCACAGTGGACAGCGTATCCATCTCTCAATTTCATTGTTTCCGCCTTTATGGAGAGGTGGCGCCTGTAGAAAGTACGCAGACCAGGCAAAAAAAAAAAAAATCCCTTTCCACAGTACAGTCACCAGAGGGTTAACAAACTCGCCACTTCCATTCCAGACCTTTCATTAATTAACCCAATTAAACCCCTGGCCAATGCCTCGAACATATACTTATTACACCGTCAATAGGACGGCGGCCCCTTCTTATTTAAAATAGTAAAGGTTATGTTGCTATATACCAAAGAAAGGTTTATGTAAAGTGCTTTTCTTTTAAACATTTCAGTTGTGCTTACTATTCTATGTAAAAGATACAGCTTGGTTTTATTTTGGTTTCTTAGTTTAGCATGAGGTCTATATTTATGAAAACAATTACAATGTTCTCTGCCATTTGTTTGAATATGCCATGAAAATAAAGCTTGAAAATTAATTCATGCAAAAACAAGGTAAACTCTGGAACAGATTGGTTGCCTGGTCTACCAGTCACTTCCTCTCATTTGCTTTATTAAAGCATATTAGAACAGTATGGGGTGTATTCATTTTTGACAGACCACAACATGTTTTGGGCAGTATGTACAATACTAGTTTCATTTTTCATCTATAAGTTACAGAATTTACACAAAGTAATATGCATGACTTTGCATTGACAAATCTCTCAAGAGTTTTCTTTTTTTAATGTATTTATTTTGTATTACAGATACAGAATCTGCTGTGACACTGAATCAGCCAAAGCAAACCCTCATTTCAAGGCCAGACGATTCTTCCAGAATAGATTGTGAAGTGGAAGAAATTCATTTTGGTAATTTGATAATCCACAGGTACAGTCAAAAGGATGGCGAAGATCTAAAGCAGGGTCTTTATTCCACAGCTTTGAAAACTGAATATGATGACAAGAGCTCCAACATAGGAATCATGTCTGAAAGAAACTCAAAGGACTCTGTGTGTACTGTCTGTACTAGCACTACTTACAATTTTAAAATATACACAAAAATATAGTCTCATTTTTTCTGGTTTGATAATTGTATTGGGCACAGTTTTATTACATAAAGACACACCCTAAATGAGTTGTGATTTTAAGCTATCTATGTATTTTTTTATGTTATGTAATATGAAAAAATAATGAAAATGGCTGCTAATATCTTTATTATGAGGCTGCTATAAACAGTGATCACATTGTTTTAATAGTCATGTATGTTGAAATAGTTTTAAAGACAGCACAGTTCACCCAAATCCCTTTTGGTTAATGTTTTTAATATTCTTATTATGTAGGGGCCTGAATTAAATCAAACATCGTACTGTCCAAGCTATGCTCTATAATTATATAACCATACTTTTAACTGCGTCCATGCCCTGAGAGTATCGTCTGAAATCCAACATATCAATTATAATACACTTCGGTAGTATTATCTTGGTTCGCCTTGCAAAAAAAACTGTGAACATCAAGCTTGCTGTGAGCTCAAAGTCATTGTGAGAGTGTGAACTCAGTTAGATGTTGATTCTAGCGAATGTGTGTTTAACTGAAACATTGGCAGCAACTCAAGCAAGGTGCCTATACAGAACTTCAACAAGCATAGCCGCTTTTATTTATTAAGTTTTCTTCAATTTGAATGTGCAATAAAACAATCTCACTGGCATATTGTATGTGTTGATCTATGATTGGTTAGACTAATTTTCTGTTGTGTCTGAATACAACAAAAGCTTAGTCAGTAAAAAGATATTCTAATACCAATAGTATAGTTTGATCTCAATGAGAAGCTATGTCCTGGGCACCATATATAATAGTTGCTTTATCTTTATCATGTCAGTTTTACCTTGTAAAAACTAACTTTTGAAATGACAGCCCATGCGACAGATACATAATTTGTGGGAGTCTAGGAACCAACTCCCCAATAATGTTATTGAAGCCGACACCCTAAGATCCTTCAGAAGCTGCTTGATGAGATTATGGGATCAATGAGCTACTAACAAACAGATGAGCAAGACGGGCTTAATGGCCTCCTCCCGTGTGTAAACTTTATGTTCTTAAATCACCATGTCATTCTGCATTGCAGGTGAAGTTCTTGCAGTTTCTTTGAAACAGTATCCACTCTCCATCACTAAAGAAACTGGCAGAATTGCAAGAATAAGGTGTGAAGTCTTACCTAAAGGCACAGTGGAACTTCGATATATCCATTGGTACCAACAAAAAGATGGCCAAAATCTGAAGCGGCTTCTTTATAGCATGGGTGCCAACTCTGAGTATGATCAGGAGCGCTATAAAAATAAATTATCTGTTAACATTGATGATGATACTGGGGCGAGTACTCTTACATTTAAGTTTAAGAAACGCGATGCAGAGGAAACATCTGCAAAAACTATATTCCTAATTCTTAGCAAAAAAACAGTTTGCCCTTAAGTAGCAGATAAGAACAAACTATCCTTAGTCGACCGTAATAAGGATTTTTGTTTGGCAAACTTCTTGATATAAACTTTTCTTGTACAGACAACTGTAAATACTTCTGTGGCAGGAAACGGCATTGAGGTACTCAGACCAAAAGAAAGCACAACCAAGACAGAGGTACGGTGCAGTGGCACGTAGGCAGTTTTAAAGAACAAAAATAAACAAAATATTTAAACAAAAATAAACACTTGCTCACAGAGCAAAAATAAAAGGTTTGAAATAAAACAAATCTCGAACACAAAAATAAACACTAAGGCCAGGCTGAGCAGCTGCCTTCACTGATCCTTATATTCTTTTTTTCTATCTCTCGCGCTCCTGAACATCCACAGCTGCAGCCTCTCGCGCTCCTGAACATCCACAGCTGCAGCCTCTCGCGCTCCTTCTCAGCCTCTCAGCCTCTCAGCCTCTCAGCCTCTCAGCCTCTCAGCCTCTCAGCCTCTCAGCCTCTCAGCCTCTCAGCCTCCTGAACATCCACACCTCGAACATGGACAGCTGCAGGCTTTTTATACAGGTGACCATCTCCCTATTAGCAATAAATTAATCACTTAATTCTGCACGGGTTTTAATTATTAACGTGGATAGGCTTCCCATCCACGCTGCAAAACAAAACGCATGGCGGTTCGCCGTCATTTATCCGCAAATACATTTTTAAAACAATAACACAAAAATGCATGGCTGCGCCTTCATACAAAATAATAAACAAACAAAACACACGGCGGTTCGCCGTCATCTATAACTACAAATATAAAACAATAAACAAATACAAAATAACACAGGGGCGGAGGGGGAGACCCCGTTCTAAAATAAACACTGTACATGGCTGCTCGCCGTTACAACTTCCATATTTAAGGCCAGTAAAAATGTTCACAACTACATGTACAAGCACATGTCCCATTAAAGTAATGGTTAGTACAAATAGACATAATACCAACTTGCCTTCAACAGATCCACAGGGGCAACACTTTAAAGAAATGCTCACCCTAACATGTCCATACACAGAACAATAAAGACTGCAGAAAGACATTGTGCTGCTGAAGATTGAGTACAAATTAGAACATCAAACCCAAAATGATGTGTGATTTTGAGCTTCCTTGTATTTTTCTGCTACATAATTTGTTAAAATAATGAAAATGGCTGGTATTGTCCTTTATTATGGGACAGTTATAACCAGTGATGGAATTTTTTTCAGTAGCCATGTATGATGAAACAATTTAAAGATAGCACAGTCCCACAAATTTCTTTTGATTATTAATGTTTATATTCTTATTATATAGGGGCCTGAATTAAATTACATTTTGTGGTGCCATCAACTCTGCAGCTTCTGCCTCTGGGTCTGCTTCATACCCTTCAACTGCTCTTTAAACTGCAGCTTCTGTCTGGGTCTGCTTCATACCCTTCAACAGCCTTGGCCTTGATGCTATTCTGCCACAGAAGTAGTTTCAAATAAACATCCTTTTAACCCTGTTGAAATAACACCCTGTTTGGTGTTATTTTTGTTGTTTGTTTTTAAAGCTTTTGTTTAAATGTGTAATTGCTAGCTAAAACCAGCAGTGTTCACCTTCAATGATGTCAGTGAAAAGGGACTTCATCTTTTTGCATACCAGTTTTTTTTTTTTTAGCTTAATTTGAATGTGCAATGAAACAATCATTGTCATATTGTGTGTGTTGATATTTGATTGGTTAGATTAATTTCCTGTTGTATCTGAAGATGTTTTCAAAAGCTTACTCAGTAAGAGGACATTCTAAAGCCAATGGTATACTTTGACCTCAGTGAGAAACTATGTCCTGGGCACCACATATCCTAGTTGTTTTATTTTTATCATGTAAGGTTTAAATTTTAAAAACTAACTTTTGAAATGATAGCCCGTGTGACTCATACATATCACCATTTCATTCTTCATTGCAGGTGAAGTGCTTGCTATTTCTTTGGAACAGTATCAACTCTCTATCACTATAAAAGAAAGTGGCAGAACTGCAAGAATAAGGTGCAAAGTCTTACCTAAAGGCACAGTAAATTCTCAACAAATCCACTGGTACCAACAAAAAGGTGGTGAAAGTATGAAGAGGCTTCTTTACAGCAGAGGTCGTGTCGCTGAATATGATCAGGAGAGCTATAAAAAAAAATTCTCAGTTGACATCAATGATGAGGCTGACGAGTGTACTCTTTCAGTGCTTAAGCCTGAGAAAAGCGATAATGGCAAATATTTCTGTGCCTTTTGGGACTCTCACAGTGATGCAGAGGTAGAGGAAACATCTGCAAAAACTGTCTTCTTAACTGCTATGATCTTGCCTTAATAAAAAGTTTAAATAAAGATTTAAAAAACCTGGTTCTGCACAACAACAACAAAAGGAGCTAATTCATTTCAAACAAAAGTATTGGCAATACTGTTTGCATGCAATAAATACATCAAAGTGGATTCCTGTGTTGTATTGTATTTTATTGATGGCAGCATGGATAGAAATAAGTTAATTCTACATAATTACTTAAGATATTATACTGTTATTATATTTATCAGTTACTAATCAGTAGCCCCACTATCTGTAAAACAACAGGTTTGGTTTCTTATCAATCTTCATAACATGAACACTGAGTATATAACATAAATCATATTATAGATCTTCTTAATTGATATGCTATTGCCTTAGTAAATAGCTAAAAATAAATTACAAAAAAAAAAAAATCTTGACAGATAAGAACAAACTATTCTTACTCTACCATTACAATGATTTTTTGTTTCACAAATCCCCTTGATTTAAACTTTTCTTGTTCAAATTCCTGTGAATACTTCCATATGTAAGGCCAGTAAAAACCTGTTTTCAGAGGTGCCTGTACAAGCAACTGGTTCTAACTGGGTTTTTACAGAACTGTCACTGGACTAAGTGTGCTTTACTCACATTGTCATCAGCACAATTCATTTTTTCAGTAAAGTAACCAAAATAAACAACCTAGAATTTAAAGGCTTGTAATGAGTTCAAAGTTGTTTATTATTTGTTTAGAACTCACAGTTCCTGCCTCAATGTGTATGTCTAGTAAAGACAATAATAAAAAAACACTGAACATTATGAATTATTGTGCTTGTTATTGTAGCAACATGAGGCAGTGTAGTAATGCAAATGTATAAAAATCTTATCCCTTTGTATTTGCACGTGACAGAAAACAGCATATACCTCTGTTCAGCTATAAGCCAGATGCCTATTTACACGATTACACGGTAATACTTTACTAAGTTTGATATGCTCCATAATGAAAAAAATGAGACCAAGAGATCTGACAACTTGATACTGAGCTGGTCATTTCAAAACAGCTCTAAGCACCTCACTCAGACAATACAAAAATATTAATAAAAATCATTACACTACATCTAACTGGATTGCAAATATATCAAACTAGTGCATGAACACACAAACAGTCCTCGGTATCGCATTTCTGTATATTAACAAGAAATTATCAGATTATCTAGAGGATAATAAACATTTGGTGAAGATTGGGCAGAACCGAAGCTGTTATTGTGTTCACCATGTATAGTGTTACAGCTAGACAAACACGTTCCACGCAAAAGAGATGCACATCTTTGTTAAAAACAATACACAAAAGAAAGCGATTTTTAAACTCATTCGCAAAGAAATCATTAAAGCAAATACATTCTGTAACTTTTGTAACTCACTCTTTTCATTTAAATAACTATATAGTATATTATTATTGTAATTTTAAAGCAACCATTATGTTAAATGTTATGCAGTAAAGTCAGGACGTTGTCACATGGCTCTACAGCTTATATTAGCTAGCTATTAAACGTATATGTATGAATTTTTAATAGTTTCAACTAAAACAACCGTGTTACAATTGATTGTATTTTATTTTTTCAGATTCACAGCTGCAAAGAATAGAAGCTGCGACACCCCCTAGCGGGCATTCACTTGTATTAATTAAAACTTTAGACATCTGTGCTTGAAGAGAACACTGCACTCGAAACAATACTATACTACAAATACTGCTCACAAGGACATTTTCAATATAATACAGTGTGATGTGTGTATCAGTACAAACGCTTAGGACTAAATTCTCAAAGCTATTTACTCAAATTCGTCATTAGTAATTTTTTTTTTCCAGAAAGGATTAGGCTACCAGTAAAGTTACCATACCAGATAAACAACCAAGACTTAATTCATTGACTCGAATCAAGTATTTCGCTGTTTCTTGTTTGTTTTAGAGGTTTAATTGCTGTATTTTCTATTCATAAACAAAAAAAAAAGATTGCGCTGATGAAGACTTCGAGTAAATGTCTTTGAGAATCTATTTAGACCGTAGTACAGCTGCTTGAACTATAAACAATGCGCTTTCAATCCTATACAGTAATTGAGTATACGTTGTCATGATGGGGTTAAACTTTTAAAATCGGTATTTTGTTTTATAAATTGTTTTCTGTAAATTGATTTAAACAAATCAGAACCTGACATGAAATATGTTTCACAAATGTTGTTAAAAGTAGGGGGCAATAAACCACATACTTCCCTTTTCAGAAGATGACATCATCTGCTAAAAGTTGTTATATAGTTGATTCACATTGCAGGTCGGTTACATTTACAAGCAGGCTAGGGCACTATGCGTGTTCTTTATTTCAAAATTATGCTCATTGTGTGGTCAAGTAAGTAGTGGTAAGCTAATAATAATAATGTCATGAGTAACATACAATAAAGTACAAAAAACGTTTTACAATATCAATTTTCTTTCCACAGGTAACGCAGAGTGTAAAGAGGACTCTGTAGCTCAATCTCCCCTTTCAATGACAAGAAAACCGGCAAGTCAGCAGATTGCGTTGTTCAGGTGTACATTTGAGAAAGAATCGTTTTCCAAAGAAGCAATTCATTGGTATCGTCAAACTCCAGATGCAAAGAACGTTGAGTGGATCATGTATTATATATCCGAGGATAACCAAGATACCATAAAAAACGACGACATAAAATCAAGATTCTCTGTGAGGAAATACAACGACATTAAGACTTGCAGCCTGACAATAAACGACGTTAAAGAAAGTGATGCAGCTACATACTACTGTGCGTATTGGGACACCACACTATTTCACACTGAAGTAAACGCCACACAAAATCATCAATTGCGGGTGAAATATGTAAAAATATCACAAAACCCCAAATTAATATTATTGTAGGCATACACTTGCAGTATTCTTTTCATCTGCAGGTCATAGCAATTCACTTTACAGAACTGCACACACTATCTCTGAATAGTAGTGATGTATAAATATCATACACGTTTTTAACGGATCAATTGGAAATAAATACATTCAACTAGCACTCCCGAAGAACACCAAGCAGGTACACAAGCGAAGGGGTTGTATTATATTAATATATTTCGTGATTTTGTAATAATTTGATCCATATAAACATTGAGGGCTAGCACTTTTTTTTCCCCTAAAAGGTAAATAACACCAATTGCAATTCTAAAACTTACAGAATGAAACGTTTGAATTGTTTGGCTTTTTCCTTTCTTGTTAATGAGTAAACAGCTTGAATAGTTGTCAAATTTTACAGCGCGTATGTACCGGCTTTTCGGGAACAGTGACGCAGAGGTGTTAGTCTATGGTTTCCTGTGGCAGCCCCTGCAGGCTCTGTTTCATGCATGCATAGCCGAAGGCTGGTGCTGTGTAGGTAAAAGCGGACAACGGCGCAGCCCCAATATCTCAACTGGACGCGCCGTTACAAGAACGAGGACGGATACTGCATTAACTTGCATAAATGAATGATCTGCAAGTCTTGCGGTCAAATATAGGTTTTAACATTTTCCATTCTAAACATACTGTAGCACAGGATGAAATACTTATCGAATAAATAATGCAATCCTGACAACAGCACGGTTCAAAAACCGGCCGGTTCTTTGAAGCAGCAGGTTCACAGCAAGTAACATCGCTCACGATTCTCCACTCTCTGAGTCCACACGACTGATGTATGATTCTCCACTCTCTGAATCTACACGCCTGATGCACCCCTTTTATACCCCCTGAGAGAGAGAGAGAGAGAGAGAGAGAGAGAGAGAGAGAGAGAGAGAGAGAGAGAGAGAGAGGAAACACAAATTTACAAGTTATGTGATGCTCTGCCGTCTGGGGTTCACGTGAACAGCACCTGGTGACGTTCCTGTAGACTGCCTGATCCAGCGCCAGGTCTCAGCACCCTCCCGCACGGTCTCAGCACCCTCCAGCACGGTGCAAGCAATCCCGCAGTTAACAGTTTCCGAAAGCAGTACAGCCACAGATAAAGCCGGTTTACCTCCACCCGCCACTATATTATTTGTATTTTTTATTTTTTTTTATCATTCAATAAAGATATCAAAATATAGACATCATATTTTTTCTCTAAACTTCTCATATGAAACAAATTCATGTGGGCCCTATAAAACATATTTTGTTCCATTAAAAAAAAGAACCGCTTTCAACAAGATTTCACTAAATGAGAATATACTTATCGAAATACGCTTGATATATATAGATATATATATATATATATATATCTATATATATATAGTATAATATATATTTTATATATATAATATATATATGTGTGTTATATATATATATATATATACTAAATACAGTTGTGTGTCTATGATATATATATATATATATATATGATGTTAATAATATATATATATATATATATATATATATATATATATATATATATATATATATAGATATAGCTTTTTTTTTTGTTGTTTTCGCGGCTCTTCTTAGAAACCTTAATTCTAATGTGTTTTTTAATACTGTTTTCTAATTCTATATATAGATTGAATGCTTAGTTAGAGAAAGGAGGCAGCTGAGGAAGCAATGGAGAATAGCAGAACAAAGTCAAAAGGAGGGACAAGATAAGCTTGCAACATTGCCCAGAGCTGAACGCCTATGGAAATGCTACAAAAAGAAGGAGCATGCGAGAACTAACTTTTATAAAGAGACATTCAAATTTGTAAAGAAGATACATATTCGCCAGTGAGAAGAATGGCACAATAAAAGCATCTAAGTTTGAGCTGGAGAGATATTTGGAGGAAACACATACAGAAAAGATAGGAGCCTATGTCAATTCCTTCAAATATCCCACCTATCATTCCACCAGAATACCAAATGGAGGACTGTGCACCTAACTGGACAGAAGTAGAGCAAGCTGTGGAAAAAGCAAGGGCCTCATCATCTCCAGGGCCCAGTGGAGTTCCATACAGTGTGTACAAGAGTGCTTCAGGAGTTTTATGAATCCTGTGGAAATTGATGAAAGTGGCATGGGAAAAACAGGCTGCACCAAGAGCATGGTGCTGAGCAGGTGGAGTCTTTATACCAAAAGAAAAAGATTCTACAAGCATCAGTGAGTTTCGCCCTATTACCCTATTAAACGTAGAAGGCAAGATTTTCTTCAGCATTATTGCTCAGAGATTGTCAACTTACCTATTAAAGAACTGCTTCATTGACACTTCAGTACAAAAAGCGAGCATTCCAGGTTTCGCAGGATGCTTAGAACATATCAGCATAATCTGGCAACAAATTCAAAACAGCAAAAAAGGAGAGGAAGGAGCTCCATGTGACATTCCAGGATTTGGCTAATGAATACGGTTCAGTGCCACATGAACTTATTTGGGCAGCATTTGATTTTTTCAATGTACCGATGACAATAACAAATTTAGTGAAAGCCTACTTTGGAGATTTGCAATTTAGTTTTTCAACTTCAGAATTCAGCACTACATGACAATGCCTAGAAGTTGGAATAATGGCAGGATGTACCATTTCCCTACTTACTTTTACCATGACAATGGAAGTAATCATGAGGGCATCAAAATGGGTAGTGGGAGGAGAGTGCTTGGATTCTGGACTCGACTACCACCAACTCGAGCATACATGGATGACATAACAATGACTACAACAGTAGCCTGCACTAATCGGTTATTGGGAAAATTAACAAATAACATTGAATGGGCACAAATGCAATTCAAGCCCACTAAATCAAAGAGCATCTCTATAATTAAAGGTAAATTAGTAGCTAATAGGTTCTACATTAACAGTGAGGCAGTACCAACAGTGTCCAAGAAACCAGTGAAAAGTCTAGGGAGATGGTACGACGGGGATCTAAAGGACACAGTTTGTGTGGGAGAAGTTAGACAGCAAGCAGTGGAAGGGTTGAAGAGCATAGACAGCAGTGCTTTACCGGGCAAACTGAAACTCTGGTGCTTTCAGTTTGGTCTACTGCCAAGACTGCTGTGGCCACTGATTGTGTACAAGCTTTCCTTGACCACAGTTGAGAAGCTGGAAGCTTTAATCAGTTCATACATCAGGAAATGGTTGGGAGTTCCACGCTGCCTCAGCAGAGTGGGACTTTATGATAATGGAATACTGCAGCTACCAGTCTCTGCTCTAACTGAGGAGTTTAAGTGGGCCAAAGTTCGACCGGAAAATACATTAGTAGATTCATGCAACAAATGCTTAAGAGAGGCAGCACTTGTGTTGAAAACTGGAAAAAAATGGGCAGCAAAGAAAGCTGTGGAAGATGCCAAGGCTGCCCTTTGAATCAGTGATATTATAGGGCTATTATAGGGCTATTATAGTTCAGTATAGGAGAGGGGGTCTTGGTTATGTTCAGCTCCTCCTACATGGCACAAGGCAACCCCAGCTCAACGGAGGAAGCTGGTAGTCAATGAGGTGCAAAAGCAGGATGAGAGCATCGGGTGTGTAAAGGCCGTTTCCCAGGCTAAGCAGGGAGAATGGATGAAATGGGAAAGTGTGGAATAATGCAAGATTGGCTGGCAAGACCTCTGGACAATGGAACAGTGTAGGATATCAGTTTCTTTATCAGATCAACATATGAAGTTCTTCCATCACCACAGAACCTAAACCTCTTGGGGGGGGGGGGGGGATTCCTCATGTCCTTTGTGTTCATCACCTGCAACATTAAGGCACATTTTGACAGGATGTAAGGTGGATCTTAGCCAAAGAAGGTAAATGGTTTATCAATTCACGTTGACTTTACCCATTAACCATTAAAAAAATAAAACCTACTACAAAAATAATAATAACTACATTTCCCAGTGCTGCTGGGCAATGTTCCGCCTTCCTGACTTGTATCTATCATTGATTCGTTCTGAATACTTTAAACCCATCCCAACTAATGAGTGACAGCACATTCCTACATTTCTATTGGAGACTCCACTTGCGAGATTTAAAACTAGATTAGAATCAGGAATGGAGGCTTGTTAGTGGGATTTAAAGATGTATTACAGTTAAGATACAGAGGATTTAAATAGAGTTGTGGGGAAATGTACAAAAATGTCTGCACACAAAAACCCCAGAAGAATGTGCTCGTGACCACAGGGATTTCGTTGTGGAAGACAGCAAAGAAAAGAAGGTACAACTTAAGTGCAAATACTGTTGAGTTACTACTATACATATTTTCACAGAAAAAAAAAGCTCGAACATTTTGGAAAGTAACCAAAAACATTAATTTCATCAAAAACGAAAGCCCCCCCAAAAAATAGGGTTACGTATTTAAGTTACAGCTAAAAATAAGCACTGAAAAATACAATTAATAAAAACCGAAAAACAGAAACCCTAATCATAAATCAAGATGTTTCTTCTGTAGGGTATTTTAATCATATTTGCTCATTTAATAGCAGTGCAAGTTCTAATACAGGCTACAATTGAACCCTCCACTAATTAAGAAGGTAATACTTCCTCAGAGGAGTACACACCCTGTTAGTATTGTGTGGGAACATCATTTCAGCCTTACTTTATAAATGTTATATTATCCCTTACAGAAATGTCCTATAGGATCCTATAGTGGTACTATAGGACATTATGGTACTAAAAAGGTTTTAGAGAAATCCTGAAGGATTCTTTAGAAAAATATATGCTCCTATAGTACTCAAAAGAGTCTCCCTACAGTAGTACTATAGGACACTATAGGACTAAAAAAGGTTTTAAATAAATCCTATAGGATATTTTATAGGACTTGACTAATTTACTATAGGACTTTCTATAGGTTATTTCTGTAAGGGATCAAATATTATGTTTGGCTTGCCTGTGAACTGTGGTAGAAACAGTGGGTGAAATCCACACGCTGTGTTACAATTAACTTCTGAAACGTCAAAAGGAGCACTCACAGCTCACATGTAAAAGTAAACTAAACTGTCTGGATGATTATTCTAGATCCCTTCACCGTCAACACATGCCTGAGACTCAGACAATAGGTTTACTGGAAACCCACTTCAGTTCATGGCTGAAAACAAGGTTAAACTGCCTCATGGTGTATTGGAGGAATTTACTGAAAAGGACATTAAAATGTTACCTAAAAGCATCCAAGAAATCCACATAAAATGCAAATTCATTCAAGTTTTTATTAAATTGAAATCTAACATCTCATAACTTAAGTAGCAAAAAAAAAAAAAAAAAGGAAGTAGGACTCCCAGTGCAACTTCCAATACTGGACTATAGGGGGCCAGATGAGTCTCACCTGAAAGCAGACAAATACAAACATTAGGACCCTAAGGAAGCTAAGAGCCAATGTGTGCAATGTGGAAGAAGTGTGGGATAGAAGAGGCACAGAACTAGTTAGCCTGGAGGGCTTAGTTTGAAAGCACAGCTATTGGTTAGATTATGTAGAGTGCCTGGGACATGCATTAGTTTGGTCAAACTTGCAACAGAAGATGTCTAGAAAGTACAGCCCCTGCAAGTGCCATATTGGCTCTAGGTTCCCTTTGCTGCAATACATGAAGCTTACCATGCAAGATCCAAAATGGCAGCAGTTTCCTACCCTTCTCTATCACCTGGAATGAACTCAATTACAGGACAGGCAGGGGATTAGTGTCTCAGTGCTTTACTGCTTACCAGCAGCTTTAACACTGGCAAATTCAGCCAGCTCAACATTTTCTGTTCGCCCACCCTATAACCAGACTTTATTTGATACAGAAATAATCAGAGAACTAAAAGCAAGACTGTACTTGGTTCAAGTTCAAGTGTCACCTACAAAAGAGCATGTACAGTAACAATTAAATAAACAGCACTTACCTGGTGGCGCTTGAGCCTTCACATCCAAAGGTAACAGCATACACAATGCAACCCTGAGGAAGGAAAGGAATGCTGGGCAAATCTTCAGAGGGTTTGGATTCCAACAACGGTATTTAATAGTATAAATACACACATATGCATAATTTACACGGGGGACATGTCCCTCTCACTTTTTCATCAAAGTCTCGTGAAACCCTGAGCCGTGAACCAACGCTTCACCAAAAGGTTCACTGATCTGAATCACCTGCAGCGCTTCATACTTTAGTGCCACCTAATGGTAGATCTGCGCAACACAATGTCATTGAAGTTAAGGCATTACCAAAATGTAATGAAACTATCAATAATAGTGACACTGTGGGCAACTATATATATATATATATATATATATATATATATATATATATATATATATATATACACACACACACCCTTACTAGATTTGAACCAGCATGAGGACCAAACTTTGCACTTATTTGCAATGTGCTCCCACTCAACCATTAAAGTAGTCATGCTGTAAGGTTCACAAATACCTTACATATATGTTTTTCCCCTTTGTTAATTTGCACATCAAACAATTCATATACCATTGTAAAGCTTTTAAAATTGATTAATCTTTTGTTAGGTTATTATGTTTATTTTGAGTTCAATATTATAATCAACATAGTTTTCTACTCACAAAGTTCGTTGTAAAGGAAACCAAAAACCACACAATGGTTTCTTTGGCTACAGATGGTTTAATAATTAACCGGCTCCTTGCTAATAAAACAGACTCAACATTTATACTGGTCTCTTGAAAAATGACTCGACCTTGTAAATATGTTAACCCTTTCCTTCATCTTCCTTCATAACTTCTTGATACGTAGGTTTGACACATTGGCTTTGTATTTCTATATTTAAAATGGTATACACTGTCTGGATTTATTTTTTCATTCAAATAATATGAATCATGTTGTCAATTAAAGGAATAGAGAGAGAGAGATCAGCAGTGTGGGAGGAAGAGGGGGGAAGAAAAAGAGGTCTGATTTGGAGAGGTTGAGTTTAAGATGATGCAATTGCATCCTGGAGGAGATGGCCGAGAGACAGGTAGAGATATGGGAGGAGGAGGGGGGGGGGGGGGGGGGGGAATAGGAAGATTAATGGTTCATTAGGCTCCAGCCGCATAGTATTTAAGGAGGAGAAAATTCTTTGTTTCGGGTTTGGTGTGGAGATGAGTGTAACCAGTGTTGAACTGTGTTGAACTGTGCTGTGCTGTGCTGTGGATACTCTGTGTATTGGTCAGTGAAGGCGAATGCCCAGCCTGGCATCAGTGTTTGTACAGTAGTGTTTTGTTTAAACCTTGTATTTTGGCCACTATGCCTGTTTGTTTGTTCCTGTTTGTGTATTTTTGTTGATTAAACGTGCCCTTGAACTGCAACTTCCAAGCCTCATTCCTGATGCTATCATGACACATTTGGTGTCAGGTGGGATACTACCCCCTAGAGACTCAGAGCAGGACTACAGTTTAAAAAAAGAATATGGATATCAATAAGGACTGGAATGAAAAGCAATGGCGGCAGGAAACTGTAGGAGCTCTGTAGTATGAAGCCTGTGGGGAGTTTGGGCACCTCAATGAACAGTGCCCCTACAAAGACCCCTGCTTCATGGAAGCATATCATAGGGATGAGGTTGAGCCCCCTGATAAGTGACTCCACCTAAAGGCCCAAGACCAACTGTCTGCCCAAAAGCCAGAAATGGACCCTCTGCGATGGTGATTTGGATGCCCTCCTTGCAGGCCTGGAGAACCAAGGTCGGTGCCTTGCCTGTGGAGAGTTTAGGCACCCTACAGCGTGCTGCTCCCATCATGAAGAAGGAGAGGAGCAGCCATTCCCAGGGGTGAGCAAAGGAGCCAGTGCCATCTCCAGCACCATAGAGGGAGGTACTGCATGCCAGAGTGCCAGAGAGGGAGCTGCTGCCTGCCCCAGTACCATAGAGGGAGGAGAGGAAGGTGCTGCCTGCCCCAGTGTCAGAGAGGGAGGTGCTGCCTGCCCAAATGTCAGAGAGGGAGGTGCTGCCTGCCCTAGTGTCAGAGAGGGAGGTGCTGCCTGCCCCAGAACCAGATTCAGCACTCAATTCAGCATCCCAGTATTACTTTAAATACTAAATATCTTTAATATTTTGCCCACAATAACTATAATTTCTGCACAATACTTTCATATTGTAACGAATAACTACAATCTGCAACTACTGTACCAACAAGGTTCTTCATGGCAGGATCATATATAAACAGGCAAGCTCAAAATTATGTTGAATCATTCTATTTTACTAACATTCCCAGATGTAGTGAACACTTATCTTTATTTTCAGTTCTTTCCTTCTTTTTTGAAAAATTACTTTTTATAATAATAATATATTTATATAGTGCCTTTCATAGTGGACCACCATCACAAAGTCCTTTACAGAGGTAGGCTGTGAAGTGCTCATTATATGTAGTCTCTTTACAGACAAACACTGGATTTTAACCACTGGACCACACTGCCTCCATTGCAAGTTATTCATTCCATCACAAGAACCTAACCCCTACCCCGCCCGTGGAGCAATTGGTCGATTATACACCGGCGCATCTTGCACTCTGGGCGGAGTGCCTTTACCGGATGCACCACTCGGGAGCGCCTAGTTCTTTTTTTCTTTAACAAGAGGTCCCGTCTGTTTTCTTGGTCTAGCATAATGTACTCTTCAAAGACAAACTGGCCGCCTGGTTCCTTTCGGTATTTCCCACACCTCTCTCCTAATGAACTTACAGTTCCTGTTTTTATAGCGGGAATAACCAAGTGGTGTCTGATGATATACACATGGCCGTCGTTTTGGGCTGAAAGTCTTGTAATCGTGCCCGTGATAAAACATTTAAAATAAAATAAGAGCACACAATATGACCTAGCTATTTGAATCTCCCTTTGGGTAATTAGTTTAACAGTTAAAAAAACACACGTCTAAATTATAAATAACAATAAATAGTGTCATAAAATAAAATAAAACAGAGAACAACTATTATAAGAAAAGTGTACTCGTTTTACCATTAAAGTCACTGTGTAATAAAACGATGTTATTTTTGATCACTTCTGACAGGCCCTATGGTGTTATGTTCCCTAGAAAATTTGAATTATGAATAATTAAGGTTCAGGTTATTAAGTGGGATTGGAGAGTTGTTTTCTTACAATTTCTGCGTTTTTTGACAACGTTATTGTCTTAGACACAACTCTACTTATTTTAACATACCGATATATACTTTTCTACAGTATAAAACATTATTATTACGCCTACATATCAGTTACATTCTAAAAATGTATGAGTTTACATTTAATACTTTTATGCTGAGACAATAAACCACACATTTCTTGTCTGTGTAGACGCTGATGACATCATCTGCATTGTGCTTTTGGTTAAAATTCCGGTTTGGAACGTCTCAGTTACATTTTCATGCAGACTGAACACGATGCTTCTTCATTTTACCACCGTGGTCATTTTTTGGTCAGGTACGTATACATTGCAATACAATGGACATGTTTTTTTGTAAAGGTACAAACAAATGCTTCACCGTCTTGATGTTGATGTTTCACAGGCAGCTGTAAAGCTGATTCCATAACACAGTCCCAGCTTTCAATCACCAAGCGACCTGGTGAAATTGGAGTTATCACCTGCAAGATGGAGAAAGGCTCATTCCAGGAAGAAATAATTCACTGGTATAGGCAAACTCCAGGGAAAAATCAAATGGAGTGGCTCCTTTATTTTAAATCAGATGCAATCCAGGACTCAATCCCCAACGGAGATATAAAATCCAGATTTATCGTAAGAAAATGGAACGCCCAGAACACCTGCACTCTTGCAATACAAAGCGTTAAGAAAAACGACGCGGCTGTCTATTACTGTGCGTATTGGAGCGCCACGCCGCCTTACAGCTTGGGGCACTTCATACAAAAAAAACAAAACGTGGGCGCGAAAAGCTGTCATTCTGTGATTGTAACCGGATATACACGTTCACTGCAGTAATTGCAATGCCATTCTTAGTTCTTGATTACAAATGAAAGCTCATTTTGTTTGGTTGCATTTGTCATAATAGTTATTGGTCAGAGTTGCATGGATTTTCCTTAATTATTTCGATGTAGTGTAATATTTATATATCTGTATAATAGGGCTATCATTGTAGCAAAGCATTGAACCAAATGTGAAAACTAAAAATGGTTTTGGAGATTTTTTTTTTTTTTTCTGCTTCATATTAACAATTTTAACAAGTAAAGTAATCTCTTACACACTACGTTAAATTGGCGTCGATCAAGTTCCCAAAAAGTATGTCTAGTGTAGTACAAAAAGTACTGGTCTCTTACAAGACCCAGTAAACACACACACACACACACACACACACACACACACACACACACACACACATATATATATATATATATATATATATATATATATATATATATATATATATATATATATATATATATATATGTGTGTGTGTGTGTGTGTGTGTGTGTGTGTGTGTGTGTGTGTGTGTGTGTGTGTGTGTGTGTGTGTGTGTGTGTGTGTGTGTGTGTGTGTGTGTGTGTGTGTGTGTGTATATATATATATATATATATATATATATATATATATATATATATATATATATATAATATATTGTTTTTTTTCACAGCTATGTCAGACGGGCTCACCACAATCCAGTCTGTATATGCAATGCAGAATTCAATAAAATCACAAAGCTTCAATGTCGAGTGGGGGGATTGAAAATGCTGAATCTTGGTATCCACTAGTACAGAAGGTTATGACTAAAACCCGTCCGGTACAGTCAGAAACCGTCCGATACACTTTTAGTCACGCCCGGTACTGTCCGATACACATAAGAATGCATATTAATAATAAATAGCTTCACACAGATACAGATGTATATTTAACGATCATTCTGAATGAGATGTACATGAACCTATTTATCTGTTTACATATTAATGTATTAATTGATTAATTAATCTGTAAATATACCTTTATGTTATTTATGCCCTATTTGTTAAATATTGCTGATCACCTGTATTTAATAAAACGATGCTCATTTCCTTGTATATTATCGTGGTTTAGTTTTTTGTCTGACTGATCAATCAAGCTATAGCAAAACCAAACAATGGAAATAGACAACGTGTCATTACCGAGACAGGAGGGTTCCAAACGTATTCAACATTTACTGTTACAAAACAATGTGTTTGTTACAAGTTAACAGAATAAAAAATGTGTATGCATGTAACAAACTAGACACATTAATTTGGGGAAGGTTACATCGAATGCTGAAGAGTGATTTGAATAACAATATTTAAGCTTTGCTTACACAAAAAGTGACATTACAGACACTCTGCAGTTTGTAATATTTATATTAAATGTTTTAGGTGCAATAGAAAGAAAGCACAGTTTCCGTTTACAAATGATTTATTTTGCTGCACTTGACACAATAACTGGGTTGCAGATCACATTCAAAGATCAAGAATCCAAGCAAATGACAACCCACAAAAAAGACAACTCATTCGCTACCGTAAAACATGACGAATGCGCTGAAATTACATAAACATACCCATTAAATCTGAAACCGCTAAAAGCATGCAGAACAGCTCGTTGAAAATGTTGGCGTTTGTTATAGTCTTATTGACACTTTTAGCCCATAAATTGTTACTGTTATGATCATTGGATGGATGGATACATGTAAAAAATAAGATTAATCAAAATGACAAAAACACCTGCTCATGTTACAAATCTAGAACTGTACGATAATATGATTAGTTTAGTTATTTTAATGCAATTGTGACACACACTTAAATAGTGATATACATTTCTCTCTCTCTCTCTCTCTCTCTCTCTCTCTCTCTCTCTCTCTCTCTCTCTCTCTCTCCGAAAAAACTACGAAAAAAAGAAGTATACCAACACTCACACCACTAGTTTGTAAAACCATTCGTAATTACTCACCACCAAATTTGTCAGACGAACAGCAAGAAAACCCTGAAGACAATGAGCTACCTCGAGGAGAAGAACAACCGCCTGACAGTGCTGCAGGGCGCCAAGCGCGGGATTCATTCATTCTGACCAAATATGCCTAATATTCTTTAGTTTATATTGTTATATATACATTTCGTGCGGTTAGGGCTTGAGTTATAGTACTGCCTGGCCGTAATTGTTTGGAGTGAGGAGGGGACTGCCTGCGCTGAGAGATGTGGAGATAAAGAAAAGTATTATAATGTATATTACATTATCACAAGCCTTTACACTTTAATAAAAGTATATTCTCTCATTTTTGCCCATTCGTTTTCACATATATGAGCGAGGTAGGCCACCCTTCGTAATTCAATTCGAAAGCTAATTCGATTCGTATGGAATATAAAAAAGCTTGATAAGTGTTCATAAGACCTTTCGCATTTTCCACATAAACATCTGAAAGCCATAATAAAACACTTGAAATACTAGAGCAGGGTTGCAAATTTGTTTGTCTGTCATGAACGAATGTTTTCAATTAAATCAGTTTTTTTTTTTTTTTTTTTTTTTTTTTTTTTTTTTTTTTTAAATAAAAAAAATGCTTGTAGTTAATCTGTTGCCTTGAATTGCGGTATCAATACTAATGTTGAGGTAGCAGAACACCAGTTTGCAAGACCAGATTTGAAAACATCAACGCAATTTTTATTTTCACAATTAAATAGTCAATTATAATATAAAGAAATTACCGAAACATTACACAACAAAATAGCTAAAAAAAAAAAAAAAACTATTATAAGTACAGCAATACAAATAATTCTATTTAACTCTAAAAGGAAAACATGCACAAATATTTAAATTGTCTTAAAAGTTTTGTGACATTTACACTGGGGTAAATATATGTGCGTTTGATGGTTTAAAGACCGTTTTATATTTTATTGATATGCTTTGCTGTTTTTGAAACAAAAATCTCCAAGCCTGCTAAGAGCAGCTTCGAAGCTATCATTAATAAAGGACCTACCGTCCCTAATGCTGATCTTATAATATTTGTATTAATATGTATTTATACATGTTGAATTATATACACCTCTATAATTTGGTAGTTGCTTTATACCCACAAACTGGGCAGCATTGTCATTATGTTGATTTAATACCATATTTACTCCGAAATTCTTTAATTAAATTTATATATATATATAATATATATCTTATATATATATATTATATATATATATATATATATATATATATATATATATATATATATATATATATATATATATATATATATATATATATATATATATATATAAAGAAATTGCACTGTAAACCTACCGTAGTTTGCAATTATAATATCATATGGGAATCTATGAAAAATACCTAGGAGTTTATATTCACTCAAAAATGTTTTCATCTAGACAATGTGGGGAAGCTATAAAAAACAGGCCAACAAGATGCTCCACTATTTTGTGAAAAGTGTTGAATTTAAATCAAGGGAAGTAATGTTAAAACTTTACAATGCATTAGTAAGATCTCATCTAGAATATTGTGTTCAGTTCTGGTCATATCGCTACAGAAATTATATTGCTGCTCTAGAAAGAGTGCAAAAAGGAGCGACCAGAATTATTTCAGGTTTAAAAGGCATGTCAAAAGCAAACAGGCTAAAATAATTGAATCTATTCAGTCTTGAACAAAGAAGACTAGGCGGCGACATGATTCAAGCATTCAAAATTCTAAAAGGTCTTGACAATGTCTACCCACAGGACTTTATTGACCTGAAAAAATAAACAAGGACCAGGGGTCACAAATAAAGGGGCATTCAGAACAGAAAATAGGAGACACTCTTTTTACACAGAGAATAGTGAGGGTCTGGAATCAACTCCCCAGTAATGTTGTTGAAGCTGACACACTGGGATCCTTCAAGAAGCTGCTTGATGAGATTTTGGGATCAATAAACTACTAACAACCAAACGAGCAAGATGGGCCGAATGACCTCCTCTCGTTTGTATACTTTCTTAAGTTCTTGGGTTCTTATAAAGGTCTTAGATGCACTTAGGGAACTCAAAAAAGAGAAAAAAGACTGAGTGTTTGTTTTTCTCTAATGCAATACGTTTCTGAATGAAAACACACGTGTTGCACTTCACTCTATGACTGAAGACAATAGCCAACAATAACTGTTCGAAATGTTCTAATGTTGAAAAAAAAATCTAAATATATCTATAGACACACACAAAAAAATCAGCTAAATATCCGTATATGAAACATTCTCCATTTACAAACACACTGCAACATATATTCAACAACAACAGCGATTCTAAAACGTTTTTGGTTAATATGCCATATCCATATATAAAATGTATCAATTACTTACCAAATATTAATGTATAGAACAATATACAATGTTTCATGGGTTACGATCAAAATATAAAAAAAGCTCCCTTAAGGGTTTTACCATGTGAAACAATTTTGTAAATTGTAACAGATTACGTCATTGGGCGTAAACCTACGGTGTCATTTTTTTTAATTATAAACTGTTAACACGTCGATCTCCCTAAAAAATAACCAGAGCTGAAAAATCCAAGAAAACATACAGTTGCATTCGAGTAATAAAATGATGTTACTCTTATTAATGACAAATCTGTTACTGCTTGCCGTGTGTGAGTAATCTTCTATCCTATATACGTATTTAATACAGAAACAATAATTTACTCTTTTATTTATTTATTTATTTATTTATTGTATTTTCTTTTATGTAGGTCCTACTGACGCAGGTGAACTAAAGCAGACTCCAGAATTCTTATTAACTCGACCAAATAAAAAAAGTCCTCGGTTTTACTGTGCACTGGGCGATGGTTTGTCGGTTGACTCCACGATTGTTCATTGGTACCAAGAGAAAAAGGGAGAGGGTTTTAAACGGATTTTGTATCAGTCAGCTAGCGGTGAGAACCACCAAGATGAAGGGTTTAAGGACAGATTTACTGCTGGAAAAGTGAAAAGCAAAAACCACTGCGTCTTAACTGTATCGAGCCCTAATGTGGATGATTCTGCAACATACTATTGCGCGTATTGGGATACCCACAGTGTTTCTCTTTTCAGGGAGTCGAGACAAAAACCGTTTAGAATATTGGTTTATATGATAACTTTTTTTTTTCTATAACAGTTTTAGATATGTTCTTTCCTATGTAAAATATATTTTATATGATTTTAATAACCAATGTCTTATTACATATTATATTCAGTCTTTAGGTATTTTGATTGCATTAGCTTCAAATCAAATTTTACAAATAGTATTGCTTATTACATGGTGTACTACCACTACTGATACTCCTACTATTACTAATACTATTAAGCTAATAATCATAATCATATACTATGGATTTTTTTCTTCAACAAAATCTAATATTTTACACAAATCTTCTAATATTCATACAATATCCTCAGAAAAGGGGATATTGATATATAAGGGGATTATAGAAAACGGTAAACAAATGTTTTGTTTTTTTTTGTTTGTTTTTTTGTTTTGTTTTTTAAATACAATAACAGCCAGTTTGTTCTGGAATTCATGTACTGCCAGACAGCTGACTGACTGATTATTATTATTATTATTATTATTATTATTATTATTATTATTATTATTATTATTATTATTGTTCACATGTGGTAGTAGTTAATGTTGAATCAGACTTAGTAACCAGTTATTCAATCGATCTGTAGGTCAATCAAGCAATCGTAATGAAACTATTTAAACTTATTTAATGAATATTCGCTGCCTTTAAAAATGAAAGTAAAATTAAAGATGAAAGTAACATTTAATCGAGAGAAGGCACTGCTGGGTTGATTGGTGTTTGCGTGCATAATTTAAGATTGCTTTTATACAGCCGAATCAAGAACCGGTCGTATGCGTCACTTCCTCTTTGGAAAACTACAGACCAGAGAATGTTTGCAGCGATCTATTTCAACTGGGCTCTGCTGGTACCTGCTAATTAAACCAAAGAAAGAAGTACTCTTCGCTGTCCTGTTGGTGTAGATTTCAAGATGATTGGATTGAGATTCTTTATGATTTTCATTACGTTATTTTGTGAGTTTATCTATTTTTTCATATAAACTAGCACTTGTAATATAACTTCAGATGCGTTACTAAACTAAACTCACGACAGATTTTAATTCATTTTTATCTGAGATGTTGGCTGTTATCTTGGAACAACCTCAAACAGTTACGAAATACAAAGACAAGAACATGGTTAGACTTAACAGCAAAGTCTCGGGTGTAAATTTGGATACTGTTTGCATTCACTGATATCGACACATATCAAATGAATCACTTGAACGAATACTATACTATTCCTCTACAACTCAGACTGTTTATCATACTGGTTCCACTGAGGAGAAATGTGTAACTGAACGAGTGGCAGATGTCTTTACCTTGGTTTTACATGACATACGAGAGACTGATTCTGCATAGTATTACTGTGCTGTCTGGACAACCACACTGATTCAGAGCTATGGCGCACGTTTACAAAAACGTGTGTTTTAGATTAACTTTACGGGACACTATACAGAGTATGAATAAGGGACTTCATGGATTTGTCATATCAATATCAATCCATCCTAATAAATACACACATAAATAAATAAATAAAGCTGGTGCACATTGAACTTAAAAATGTGTTAAATTAATTATTTCACATTCTCTGAAGATTGCTTCACTGGAAATTAAAGCGTACTAAGGTGTTATAATCAATATCCCATATCAATTTACGTATTATTCAGAACCACGGACAGCGCTCCTCTCTCGAGCGATGTCATTCACAGACTGCAGATACAGTACCAGGGACCTCTTTACTAAAAGCATCTTTAAACTAGCCAGGGGTCCGTTTACCAAAAGCCTATTGCATCAAATCAACATCGTAAGACCATTGTAAGAGGAAAGTTTTGAAACTGCAGTGTTCGCTTTTGAACGACTACTTGAGTTCACGCGTGATCTGACGTAATCTTGACAATGATGTTCGTGGAGGTTGCTGCAATGCACCGTGGGAACGGAAGACAGAACTTAGCAAGAGCTGCTATTCAGAGGATAGTTGCTTTGAATCGTCAGCAGCACTGCAGACGCCCTCGTAATCGGCTTGTTGTCGTAAACGTTCACATAGGCGAAATCCTGCCATTTCTTGCCAACCAATTTGCCACAGTTACGGATAACTAGTGTCTGAAGCTTTTACTTTAATTGCAATTTCTTCCTTTTTTGCTTTGATTTTATACGTTATTTTTTAGTTCACCTAATAATATATTTATTTCTACTTTATGTATGTATGTATGTGTATATATATATATATATATATATATATATATATATATATATATATATATATATATATATATATATATAGAGGCTACTCCAGAAATTTGCTTCAAATAAGTTCCCCAACAAAGTCCCAACGACGCTTGGGGTTGTTGGAAACGCACTTCAAGAGAGATTGGAAGCAGCCGCACATTTATTGTGACAGTGGTCGTGAACTCCTGTTGTCGGGAAGATATGTTAAATTAATTCAGCATGCGCGTTCTTAGAAACTGCAAGAACTGTGGCGATTTCTAGTCTACGCAAAATTGGAGGGAAGTTATACACACGGGCATATTTTACGTTTTGGAAGGAAATTAAGTTGCAAATACGTTCGCCTGGGGTTGGGTAAAATCACCTGAGCGTCATTTCCTCGATCAGCGTATGGATATTTAATTGCTGGTGCAGAACAATTCTGCGTTTTCTGTTGCAACCGATGGTTTTGAAGTCAAGCCAAAATGATGCTCTGGTGTTCTTTCATTTCTTTTGGTTCTCTTATACGTGAGTATTCGTTTACTCGTGTCTGGCGGATGCAGCATTTTATCATGGTGATTCGGATGAATCGCATTATCACTTTTCTTCTATTATTTCAGATGGAGTGTTTTCTGTCTCTTTAGAACAGTCGCAGATATCTGTCACAAGACCAATAAGAAGAAGAGCAACTTTCAGCTGTAAAGCCGTCGGGTTCAACATTAATGATGCTTATATACATTGGTATAGACAGAGACCTGGGGAAGGTTTAAAGAGGATATTGTACTACCAGAATGACGGAAAACATGAAAACGACCAAGGTTTTAATAAAGACCATTTCAAAGCTGAAAAAATAAACGAGGAGTCCATCTGCAATCTCATTATAACCAACGTGGAAGATAACGATGCTGACAGTTATTATTGTGCTTACTGGGACTCAACACTGTGACTTAAAACGTAGTAGACGATCTACAGAAACCTTTTACATGCTTAGCTTTATCTGGGTGTCTTAATTTATCACGACGTCTGTATTTATGGAAACAATTAGAATGTTGCCTGCTATTAAAAAAGCTTTTAAATTGGTATAAGGTTGACCATTTTGTTGGGTGCAGTTTTATTACATATAGACACACCCTAAATGATTTGTGATTTTAAGCTATGCATGTATTTTTATGTTATATAATTTGATAAAATAATGAAAATGGCTGGTAATGTCTTTATTATGAGGCTGCTATAAACAATGATAACATTGTTTTAATAGTTATGTATGATGAAATAGTTTTAAAGACAGCACAGTTCACCCAAATCCCTTTTGGTTAATATTTTTAATATTCTTATTATGTAGGGGCCTGAATTAAATCAAACGTCGTGCCGTCCAAGCTAAGCTCTATATTTATATAACCACACTTTTAACTGTGTCCATGCCCTGAGAGTATCGTCTGAAATCCAACATATCAATTATAATACACTTCGGTAGTATTATCTTGGTTCGCCTTGCAAAAAAATTGCAGTAACTGTGAACATCAAGCTTGCTGTGAGCTCAAAGTCATTGTGAGAGTGTGGACGCAGTTAGATGTTGATTCTAGCGAATGTGTGTTTAACTGAAACATTGGCAGAAATTCAAGCACAGTGCCTATACAGAACTTCAATCAAACTGAATGACTGTAGCCACTGTTGATATGTGTGCTGAGGAATAAGTGGAAAATGCAGCAACAAATTCCTTATGACATATTTTCAGTTGAACTTACCCTTTAACCCGGTTGAAGTTTCGTCAATTTTTTAAAATTTTATTTTAAGCTTTTGTTAAAAGCGTTCATTATAAGCTATAATATAAAGTTTTGACAGAACCATCAAATTGTGCACTTTCAGTGAAAAGGAACTTCCTCTTCAGGTCTTTTTGCATACCAGTTTTTATTTATTTATTAAGTTTTGTTCAATTTGAATGTGCAATAAAACAAACTCATTGGCATATTGTGTGTGTTGATCTATGACTGGTTAAATTAATTTCCTGTTGTGGCTGAATATAACAAAAGCTTATTTAGTAAAAAGGACATTCTAATACCAATACCATAGTTTTACCTCAATGAGAAGCTATGTCCTGGGCAACATACATAATATCTGTTTTATCTTTATAATGTAAGTTTAACATTTTAGAAACTAACTTTTGAAATGTCTGTGTGACTGACACATATCACCATGTCATTCTTCATTGCAGGTGGAGTGCTTGCAGTTTCTTTGAAACAGTATCCACTCTCCGTCACTAGAGAAACTGGCAGAATTGCAAGAATAAGGTGCAAAGTTCTACCTAAAGGCACAGTGGAGCTTCAATATATCCATTGGTACCAACAAAATCTGAAGTGGCTTCTTTATGGCATGGGTGCTAACACTTAATATGATCAGGAGAGCTATAAAAATAAATTCTCTGTTAACATTGATGATGAGACTTTGGCGAGTATTATGTTTCAGTTTGAGGAAGTCGATAATGGCAAATATTACTCAGCATCTTGGGATTCCACAGTGATGCAGAGGTAGAGGAAACATCTGCAAAAACTATATTCCTAATTCTTCGTAAAAAAAACAGTTTGCCCTTAAGTAGCAGATAAGAACAAACTATCCTTAGTCTACCGTAATAAGGATTTTTGTTTGGCAAACGTCATGATATAAACTTTTCCTGTACATACAACTTTAAATACTTCCATATTCAAGGCCAGTTAAAACATTCACAACTGCCTGTACAAGCACATGTTCTACCTCGGTTTTAGAAAAGTTTTGGGCTATATACCTTTTACTCTGATGTCATTAGCACAATTTTACTTTTCAGAAAAAAAGATCTTACGTTATTTATTATTTGTTTTACAATTGTAATTGCTGTTTTCCTTTCAGAAAAAATAAGGTGGTGATAACAGTGGGTAGTAAAAACCTTTGATACTCTGTTCATCTAGGCTTATATGCAAGCAATATTGTAGAAACTGGATTGAGAATGAATATTTTGAACAGTGGATTTACATGTCATGAGCATACATATTCATCTTTAATTTCATATTAAATTGTTTAACATGACAAGACCAGACCCCCATTTACTTCCATATACATACTGGTATCCACATTACTCTCAGATTAATTCAGATTACTTTGTCTATGCGGCAGGGACAGGGTTAATGTCTCTGACAGCAACCACAGGTGTGACCACTCTCCAGTTAGTACAGACTGGTGGTAATTGGGGAATGGCCATCTGCATAAAAGCAGGCAGAAAGCCTATGGTTGGAGAGAAGATTTTGGTGAGTGATTCTGTGGGTTCGTTAAAATACTAGATGTTTGTTCAGTGAAGGTAAATGTCCAGTCTGACATTTTGTTGGTGTTCTGTTAAACCTTTATTTTGGCCGTGTGCCTTTTTGTTTGTATTTTTGTATTATTTATTGTATTGAAAGTACACTTTAGCATTTAAACCACAGCCTTCCTTACCTCTGAGTCTCTGTCTCACTGCAACCCTGCAACAGTCTATAGTAATGGAAAATCCCATTGAACTTTACTGTCCCATTAAAGTAGTGATTAGTACAAATAGACATGATACCATCTTGCCTTCTACAGATCCACAGGGGCAACACATAAGAGAAATACTCACCCTAACATGTCCATACACAGAACCATAAAGACTGCAGAAAGACATTGTGCTGCTGAAGATTGAATACAACTTAGAACATCTAACCCAAAATCATGTGTGATTTTAAGCTTCTTTCTATTTTTGTGTTACATAATTTGTTAAAATAATGAAAATGGCTGGTAAAGTCCTTCATTATGGGGCAGTTATAACCAGTGATGGAATTCTTTAAGTAGCCATGTATGATGAAACAGTTTAAAGATAGCACAGTCCCCCAAATTTCTTTTGATTACTAATGTTATTATTCTTATTATATAGGGGCCTGAATTAAATCACATTTTGTGGTGCCATCAACTCTACAATTATATAACCATATTTTATCCAGGCCCTGAGAGTATAGCCTAAAATCCAACATATCAATTAGAGCAATTTGAACTATGTCATGTTCTCAGTTTTTATTATCCTGGTTTGCCTTGTAAAAAGTTAATTAAATGAAATTAGAATAGTAAATCTGAACATCAAGCTTGCTGGGTGCCAATCAAAACCATTTGGAGAAAGTTGACTCAGTCAGAATAGATTTTGATTCCAGTGAATATGTGTATAACTGAAACACGACTTGTGTTTGTTCAACCCTTTATTTTGGTTTAAGTACCTTGTTTATTTTGTTCCCATTTTCTTGCTTGTTTCTTGCTAATAAATGTGTGCAACAGCTCTTTAAACTGTGGCTTAAGCCTCCGGGTCTGCTGCATACCCTTCAACAGCTCTTTAAACTGTGGCTTCTGCCTGGGTCTGCTGCATACCCTTCAACAGCTCTTTAAACTGTGGCTTCTGCCTGGGTCTGCTGCATACCCTTCAACAGCTCTTTAAACTGTGGCTTCTGCCTGGGTCTGCTTCATACCCTTCAACAGCCTTGACTGTGATGCTATTCTGCCACAGACACATTTCAATATAAACTTCCTTTTAACCCTGTTGAAGTTTTGGTAGTTTTTTTTTTAAAGCTTTTGTTTAAATGTGTAATTATAAGTTAAAACCAGCAGTGTTCAAATTCAATCATCTCAGTGAAAGGGACTTCCTCTTTTTGCATACCAGTTTTTTTTTTTTTTTTTTTTTTTTTGCTTAATTTGAATGTGCAATAAAACAATAGTTGTCATTTTGTGTGTGTTGATCTTTGATTGGTTAGACTCATTTCCTGTTGTATCTGAAGATGGTTTCAAAAGCTTAGTCTCTAAGAGGACATTTTAAAACCAATAGTATACTTTTACCTCAGTGAGAAACTATGTCCTGGGCACCATATATCATAGTTGTTTTATCTTTGTCATGTAAGGTTTAAATTTTAAAAACTAACTTTTGAAATGATAGCCCGTGTGACTCATATGCCCGTGTCACCATGTCATTCTTCATTGCAGGTGGAGTGCTTGCAGTTTCTTTCGAACAGCATCAACTCTCCTTCACTAAGGAAAGTGGTGGAACTGCAAGAATAAGGTGCAAAGTCTTACCTAAAGGCACAGTAAATTCTCAACAAATCCACTGGTACCAACAAAAAGATGGTGAAAGTATAAAGAGGCTTCTTTACAGCAGAGGTCGTGTCACTGAGTATGATCAGGAGAGCTATAAAAAAAAATTCTCAGTTGACATCAATGATGACACTGACGAGTGTACTCTTTCAGTGCTTAAGCCTGAGAAAAGCGATAATGGCAAATATTACTGTGCCTTTTGGGACTCTCACAGTGATGCAGAGGAATAGGAAACATCTGCAAAAACTGTCTTCTTAATTGATATGATCTTGCCTTTAGTAAAAAGTTAAAAGAAAGCTTAAAAAAACTGGTTCTGCACAACAACAAAAGGAGCTAATTAATTTAAAAATAAAAGATTTGGCAATACTGTTTGCATGCACTAAAATAGTTCAAAGTGGATTTCTGTGATGCATTTTTATTGATGGCAGCATGGATAGAAAATAAGTTAAGACTACACATTTACGTCAGATATTATGCAGTTATTATATTTGTCAGTTACTAATCAGTAGCCCCACTATATGTTGTTTTATTTTGCTATAAGCATATGAATAAGTAACACTGACATAAAATAGGAGTTTAAAAATGAACCTGTTAAATACTGAGTGGGGGGAGCAAAGTGTGGTAACCTGAGATTGGTTAATAAGTCTGTCAGTCATTTCCTCTCAAATCTGACTGAAATCTTTCAGACCATAAAAAGAGTATCAGTAATTACCTTCAAAACCTTGATATCTACAAATCATCATGTTTCAGGCTTCATATATCGTATTTGCTTCTTTTTTTCTTTGTAAGTTTTATATAATGATGATTTCTCCATTTTCTTTTGATCATAAATATACACATCAAGTATAAAATATACAAATGCAATTAAATATCCTGTCTTTCCTTATCAAATGCAGGTGGAGAGTCGGCTCTGACTGTGACACAAAATCGAATGACTGTTACAAAAAGTAGTGGGAAAACTGCTCGGATACCTTGTGATGTGAAAGGGCTAACTACTACATATGTCCATTGGTACCAACACAAAGAAGGCTCAGCTCTGAAGCGGATTCTTTATAAAACGGATAAATCAAATAACGCTGTATACGACGATGATCATTTTAAAGTATTCGAGGTTCAAGCAGGCAATAACGACCTTATTACACACAAAGTCACTGCGAGCGTTACTGCAACATATTACTGTGCCGGCTGGGAGAGTCACAGTGATACAAAGCTATAGGCAACCTGTACAAAAACCCCTTGCTTACTTTCTACACTGATACTTTTATAGAAGATTAAACCAGCCTGGGACAGAGATCAAGTGATTCTTGATGATAGATCTCCCTCCTGACCTGTGAGGGTGCTGTGTAAAGGGAACAGACTACCCTGGACTGGATGGCCAGACAATTCATTCCCAGGTTTAGGTGGAAGTTGGTCATCTAGAAAGGGGGCGGAGCTCCTGTACACTAAATCATCGACCTGGAAGGGAAACAATGTGGCCACTGCGGATTGGAGGAGCTGTTATACTCGTTAACCAAGGTGGTACAAAAGGGGACGGAGTGATGTGATCTGTTCCTTTTGTATTGGTTAATGTTGAATCATAAAGGAGTAATGTTATAAACTGTGAACGTTTTGTTGTTACTTATTTGTTATTTTGATGGCTATCATGATCCGGAGCTGTCGCCAAAGGCCAGCACTAAACCCAGACAACATTGCACTATTGCAACATTGCAAATACATCACAAGCACTTTATCACTCACTGTGGACTTGTGTATGTGTTTTATGTGGGTGTTTAAAGAACGGGAGTGATTATTATTTCAGGACCAAACCCATGGCTTACAGTAAAGCAATACACGCCACTGTACTACTTATCATTATCACTGTTTATTCTTTACCACTGTATTTGGTTCATCAGACCAATTGGATTGTAAAAATAAAATCATTGCACCTGGATAATTGTTTCTGCCTGTTCATTGATCACTACTGCATTGCCTGCACCTGCACACTGTTAACCACTTTACCACACAGCCACACTAAATCTTGATGCAATGATTCCAGGAAATTCATCTGTGCAAGATGTTTATTACTGCATAATACAGAGAAGACCAACCACAATTTATTTAGCTATTCTGTGGCATTATATTTTACACTTAATTACACTGTTTTACTTTGCTGCAGAACATTCGTGCTTACTTTTGAAATACAATATAATTACAAGTGCTTATGTCTCTGCTATATGCTTTGAATGACATTTTCAGAAAGGAATACATAGAGAGAGAGAGCATTTCTAAAAGTGTCTTAGGGAAACAAATGATAAGAACGTAAGAACATAAGAACATAAGAACATAAGAACATAAGAACATAAGAAAGTTTACAAACGAGAGGAGGCCATTCGGCCCATCTTGCTCGTTTGGTTGTTAGTAGCTTATTGATCCCAAAATCTCATCAAGCAGCTTCTTGAAGGATCCCAGGGTGTCAGCTTCAACAACATTACTGGGGAGTTGATTCCAGACCCTCACAATTCTCTGTGTAAAAAAGTGTCTCCTATTTTCTGTTCTGAATGCCCCTTTTTCTAAACTCCATTTGTGACCCCTGGTCCTTGTTTCTTTTTTCAGGCTGAAAAAGTCCCTTGGGTCGACACTGTCAATACCTTTTAGAATTTTGAATGCTTGAATTAGGTCGCCACGTAGTCTTCTTTGTTCAAGACTGAACAGATTCAATTCTTTTAGCCTGTCTGCATATGACATGCCTTTTAAGCCCGGAATAATTCTGGTCGCTCTTCTTTGCACTCTTTCTAGAGCAGCAATATCTTTTTTATAGCGAGGTGACCAGAACTGAACACAATATTCAAGATGAGGTCTTACAAGTGCATTGTACAGTTTTAACATTACTTCCCTTGATTTAAATTCAACACTTTTCACAATGTGTCCGAGCATCTTGTTAGCCTTTTTTATAGCTTCCCCACATTGTCTAGATGAAGACATTTCTGAGTCAACAAAAACTCCTAGGTCTTTTTCCTAGATTCCTTCTCCAATTTCAATATCTCCCATATGATATTTATAATGTACATTTGATGTAAAGAATAGAATACATTTGAGATATGGTCATAATGCAATGTTCAGTTTCCATTATTCATAAGATATGTAGGCTACTGTGCATGCTGTATGTTAAACACGAGTCCCTTTGTTTGTTTTAGTAAATTTACCTGTCCCTGGCCCTTGTTCAATTTATCTAAATGGTGGCAGGTCAAATTAACGACATCATTATCTAAACATCTTTTGATTTTGGTTTAGCCCCATTGCTGGTGTGAAAGTTTTAATCCCACCCTGTGATGGTGTTCGCACCGTCCACTGGCGTTATTTATATCACATTGACATTTGTTGTTTTCAGGTAGTTTACTTTATTCTACCACTGTTTTAGCAAAAGGGGCCCAAATTCTTCTTATTCACATCAGTGTTATTAATGCTGGGATAACACATCTTTAATGCTGGACTCGATACAACACATTACATTGCTTTTAACGCTGCTCATAATGCTGTTATTAAGGCACATATTTGCATATTGTTTTTGGTGATTTACTATATTTACACTGATGTAAATGAGCAAATTGGCAGTCACTGTATGATTAATGAAGGCTAGGTTTGACCTTTTATAAACACATTTCACACTACAAGCTGTAAATCTTTGTACCACACTGACCTTTCACTTTTATTTGCTTTAATAATGTCTTCTATTTTGTTTGTTATTTTGGACAGTGATGTTTTTCAAATATTCGTAGTTCAGTAATTCTATATAGTATTTTAAGGGAATTATTTGGACATTAAATTAAATAGTGCCACACCCACTGGTAGAGAGACAACCAGTTGACTTATAGCTTTCACCACTTGACTGCTCAATTTAAACATTGTCCTTCTCTCTTTGTACAGTAAATTTGGATTCTGTGTCACCACCTCCAACCCCCAGGATAAATGAACATGAACCATAGATCAAGTAATTAAGTTCAGGTGTTTTATTACGCATATACTCAGGACTTCAAACTATTATACAAAACTATTGACAGGAATAGTAAGTCAAAATCAACATTTAAGAGTTAAATGTAAGCAATGCTGGATTATCCCCTGCAGGTAAGTATATGCAATACTAGTACTGTGTCCATCAAGCAAACATAATAATTTAGAGACTTAAACTGTTAAATGTGAGGATTACAAATACATTCCAACACAGGCAAGCATCTGTAATACTTAGTAAACTTAGCAAAACAGCACCACTAGCGGCAACACTAATTTCCAGCTCTCTCTTATTTTAAAATATTATAAAAATACTACCTAAAAATATATCTTAAAAAACAAAGACTGAATACAAAATAGAAGGATGACAAGACAAAGCCTGCCATGGAGCACAATGGGTGGGTACTTTAACAAGGGAGCATGCAGTCTGACTCCTGATCAATGGCTACCGAGTCCAGTCCGAGCACACAAGAGGAAAGGGAGACATCAATCCTTTGCCTGGAAAGTGGCTACAAATCCTCCTCATCCTCCAGGAGCAGAAATCTTCACACCCATGCAAAACCAAGAACCACTCGGAGTTCTCAGTGTAGCAGGGGGCATCACTTGTAGAGGGTACTGTAATCAGTAAAATCTTCCAATATAGAATCGTCTCTAACTTCAGTGGTCCTCGGTGCCTGTAGACAATTTCATAACAAAAGTCTCGAATTACCACGCGTAACTGCAATGTTAAAGCATAGAATTAAGCCCTCCTTTGAATCACAGTTGAAAGGTTTTCATACAGTCCCAATATAGTTTGTGCATAAAAGTTCTACACACCTTTCCTGGCACATCCAACAGAAATGAAAGTTAAATTCTAATAGTAGCTTTGCTTTAAATCACTGTTTGCAAGATTTTAATAAAGCACTGAATTCTGCATAACAGGGGCACCACTAATGCCAACAGGATGGAATCTCCCATAGATTGCGTTGGATTGCTAATCAACCAGCGGGAGCGGGGTGTCGTTGTTTATGTTTAATCTTTGTTTTCTGTACTGTTAAGTTTAGTTAATTCTTCCTTTCTGTATTTTAGTTTAGTTGTTGCTCCTTTTAATTCTTCCTTTTGTTTAGTTTTATTTCTAATCTAATCTAATTTATTTCGACATAGGTTGGGTTCTACATGACTTGAATTCAAATAAGTATTTTATTATTACAATTTAAACTAGTTAAAACACATATCCATTGCACACTACACCCTCTTTTTAATTATTGACTAGAAGGTACATTGCCTAATCAGGTTTTTGACCCATCTGGTGTTTAGGGACCCTACTTCACCTTTATTTTCTCTCTGTTGTGAGTAATACCTGCATTTTATTTTAAATTGACCCATCAGCTGGGAAAAAATGCAGGCTGGACATTGGTCATTTACTGTGGTTCAATCTTACATCTGATTTTTCTTTTCAGATATCTAATCAGCTAAAGAAAACATTGTCAGCATGTCCTGAGTTATAAACAGGAATTAACAGTAACCACTTTGGTGTGGCAAAGGGATTTTTTCATTTTCCTGGAAACTTCCTCTAATACCTCAATGAACCATGGTGTGTGTTCACATCCAGTGGCTGTTGCATACGTATCTGATGTCATTTCCTGAACAGTTAGGTTTTTATTAACATTTAATTACCAGACTTCCAGACTTGTATATTTCTATATTTGCCATCAACTGTAAAAAGCTGTTTGCAGCTCTTAGGTAATTAAACAACTTGGCTTTTTTTTTCTTTTTTTTTTTTTTTTTAACCTGGCTTGTAGTCGTATACCTTGTACAAATGTACTAGGAGGCTGAACAAAATTTAGGAAAATGTTTTTTTTTTTTTTTTTTTTTTTTTTTAGAGATGGTATGACTTAACAAACCAGCTTAAAGACCTGGCATATCTATGGTTATAGATGTTGTGAAGGCTCCATTCAGTGTGGGGTACCAAACAATGACACTATCGGATATTATTTAAAAAACTTCTGAAGAGGAACCAAGTAAGTATAGCTATTAGATGGCAGATATCTTGAACATTACACTAAAGGACATTCTGTGGCAGCAGTTTGTGTAAAGGGTTATTTCATTGTGTCAGTGAATATAAAGATTTTTGGAAGTGGAACACAACTCATTGTTACAAGTAAGTGTGTTCTATATTTGTAACAGATGTAATCATGTTTAATCAAATGCTATATAGTTATTGCAAGGGCTCAATGTGGGGTGACAACCAGTGGTACGATTTGTTATTCTAAGTCTTGGGAAGAGGGACCAGGGAAGGGAACAGTACAGACTGGCAGCTTCAGGTAACATATCTCCATTAACATTCCACAGATATCCATACCAAGCAGGTGAAACACATATACATAAACTATAATGAAATTGGCAGATTTAATTTTTTCAGTTTAAAAAAAAATGTTTTAACATGAAATTTCTTACTGTTAACAGAAATCTTTGGCATTGCCGGTCTTGCATACAAAGGCTTTTGAAAAGACTTTTAAAACAATAAGTCCTGCTTCATGTAGACAGATTTATAAAACTATGCGAAGACTAGTATGAACTTTTAAAATAGATGTAAATAAACATAAATGGACTAAGCTGTATTTCTACTAACATGAGTCTTATTTACTCTATGTGCCCATCTGCTGTAAGTTATAATCCTCTGCTTTTTTACATTAATTTCATGTTGTGAAAGATGGATGGATAAAAATCTTTCATATGGGCACAAAACTTGTAGTTACAGGTACACATTTAATTTATTATGACATGTCTTCTGTTGACCAGTTATGTAACTTATAAAATATAATAATTTTATCGATTCTCTTTTTTTATTTTTATTTTTTTGCATCTCATTTAATTTCAATCATATAAAAAGATTCTCTAAATAGCTTTTTTAAAAAAAGACATCTATTGAAAAAAATATATTATTGAAACTAGTTTAAACCTGTTGTTATCACGTTGAACCATCTTACCATCACAGTACAAAGTAGTACTGTTTTTGTACATGGCCAAATCACTGTGAGATAGCGGTTATGCTTATAAGGTTTTTGGCTCTGGAACAAAGCTTGTTGTCACAGGTAAGTATTTTTTAATCCTTTGTAAGATGTTATGTTACATTGCACCTATTATAAATTTTAATCTGTAAATGCTAGGAGTTGTAATTGCAATGTAAGTAAAATGTATATAAAGCAACTTACAATAGTGTATTTGTTAGGCTGCTGCATATATGAGAAAGAACAGTATCTTAAGAGTTTGGGTTAGGATAATGATCAGGACAAAGATGCATGGTTCTAACTAATGGTTTGGTTGAGTGAGGGAAATCTTATTAGTTTTACTTCAGATGATTTTTTCAGTGATACCATAAAGATTGCTTGGTATACTTAGATAAAAAGTTAGTTTAGACTTAGTTTAGTCTACTTCATTGTGTCAATGTATTCAAAGAGGAAAGGGGTATTGAAAGGGGTTTTTGGAAGTGGGACAAAACTTTCCTTTTTTAATTGTTTTCAAGTGTTTTTGTTTTTCACAGTTTCTAATTAAAACTGACTCTTATCAATAAGTACATTTTATAGATGTTGCAGAGGTAATAATATTGAACCAAAAGGTCTAATACTGAACCAACCAACTTTAAAATATACATAACAGAACATAAATGGACCATAGTGTATCTGTAGAAAAAGCTATCCTACGTTTCTGTATGAGTATTGTATTTGTACGATGATTTCACATTGTGGAGGATGGATTGGGTTAAAGTCTTTGGTACTGGCACAAAACTTGTGGTTACAGGTACACATTTAATTTATCTATTTTAACATGTATTTACTGCAACAGCATCTATAACAACTTGATAAGGGTATAACAAACAAGCCATACCAAGTGACTTAAAGAGTGCAGTTATGAACCTTTGTGATGCTCTACTGTACTCTTTTGGTAAAGGACTAAATTACTGTGAGTTACCAGTAGCTGGTGGTACATTAAGGTATTTGGTTCTGGGACAAAGCTTGTTGTCACTGGTAAGTATTGTTTGTTCTATACTTTGTTATATGTTATGTTGCAGTGCACTTATTACACGTTAAGTTGTAACTGCTGAGTTAGAAACTGTAATAACATTGTAATTGAGTGCTTATATTAAGATGTTAGGTTCTGGGACAAAGCTTGTTGTCACCAGTATATTGTTTTATTGAATTGGTACTGCTTCTTGTTAAAGGGCACATATTATACATGTCACATAATAAGTATTACGTAAGGATGGTAATAACAGTGTGTGTTGATGATTTTGGATATTGTCTGAGATTTCTTTTTCAGTGAATTTAATGAGTGATTGATTGTCTTGTAACTTGTCTATCATATTGATTTAAATGGTACTGGAATAAATACTGTACAGATTAGTTTTGTTTAATACACACAGTGGGTTTTCTCCAAGGGACCTGCTGTGATGGAAAGTGTGGGTCTCAGAGGGGGATGCTATAAAGGTTTTTGAAAGTCAGACAAAACTGATTGTTACCAGTAAGTAATAATATTGAGCCAAACAAGTACTAAATAGTTATTGTAAGGGCTCAGGTCCATACAGTGTACAGTGTTCCACAGCACAGTACAATTTATCATACCTGTTTTTGTAAAGGGATAAATTACTGTGAGATAGCAGCTATGATGTTAAGGTATTTGGCTCTGGGACAAAGCTTGTTGTCAGTGGTAAGTGATTTTTATTTTTTTTTTAATACTTGATACTGTGTAACACATATCATACAGTGTGCTAATCTTGGAGTTGAAACTGCAATATATAAGTATAGTTATAAATCAATGTATTATTATTATTATTATTATTATTATTATTATTATTATTATTATTATTATTATTATTACCAAACAAAAAATCTAATCAAGTGAAGATGAGTTTGTGAACTTTATTTCATTGTGAATATGATTGTATTGGATTGGATGATAGGGACTAGCTTTTTGAGTGTGATACTCTATCACTGTGGGATTCATGGGGCAAGACCTTTGGAAGTGGAACACAACTTATTGTTACAGGTAAGTTTTTATGACTGCAACCAGTTAGGAATTATATTATCGCCTTCTGTTTTATATTTTTGATATTTTATATTATTTAAATAATATTATGGCTCTTGTAAGCATTTCAATTTGACCCATATAATGTTTTACCAAACGTTTGGGATAGAGGTGGGAAATAATAGTTATACATTTATTATTATTATTATTATTATTATTATTATTATATTATTATTATTATTATTATTATTATTATTATTATTATTTGTTACTGTATTGCTTAGATATAGAATAAGACTGATCTTTATGGTAGAAACTATGTTTTTCTCTTATTTGTTTGGGAAATAATCATTTTTTTAATTTAATTGCTATAGTGGATATTTGTAAAACACAATGGAATTTGGTAACACAAACTGAAAAACAGAAAAAGCATTGTTGCATCTGTTAGTGTCCCCTCTAGCTAAGTTTTTGTACAATGAGTTGACACTGTGGTACCAGGGAGCAAGGATCAAAGTGTTTGGTTCTGGCACAAAGCTTGTAGTAACAGGTAAGAATGTCATTTGTATCTATTTTGTGCAATACTTTCAGAAGCCTAATGAATATTCAATATTATAGTACAGTGTTATGTGCAAGGTATATTAGGACACACATGGAGTGCACACTAACAGCCTACAGATTATATAAATGCATTGGATATTTATATGATTTGAATTGTATGTATTTTTTTGGATTGTTGGATGTGTTTGCTTTGCAAAGACTCATTTTGATCCGCCTATCCCAAATTGCGATATAATCCTATGAAAAGTTGGAATCCTAAATTAGTACAAGAATAAATAAAATTTAGTTTAGACTACCAAGTAGGACCGTTAACTCTAAAGGATATTCTGCATTGGCAGCTGGTGTAAAGGTTCATTGTTAGTCAGCATTCAGAGATATAGATATGATATAAAGGTTTTTAGAAGTGGAACATAATGAATTGTTACAAGCATGTTTTCTACATTTTGCTAATGTGATCCTATTCCACCAAACAGTCTAAAGCACTCTAGTTAGTGCACCTACAGTTATTGTAAGGACTCAGATCAATGTGCAGTGGCAGCTGGAGTTAGAGCTTATTACTTTCAAATATTTGGAAGAGGTACCAAAATGGTTGTTACAGGTGAGTAAAATAAATACAACTTTTTTTGTAAGTAACCTTTTCTATAATATAGAAAACATCTAATCTGGTTTATTTAATACCTGTTGAATTTATATATATTTTTAATTTATACACCCTCGCAAACTAAGAATGTACTTAAGTTTAATGCAAACCTTTTGGCAAATAAATAAATAAATAAATAAAAATTGACTTCCTTAGATACAAAATAAATATATCATAAAGGGTTGCATACTGTAAAAAAAAGTATGCTATCCTGAACATTGCTCTCAATGTCTTGTCCAGGAGACGCATTATGCGTGTGCATATTTGCTAAACGTTATTGTAGCATTGCGTATCACTGTGGGAGACATTAAGGTTTTCGGAACAGGGACCAAACTGGTTGTTTCTGGTAAGTAATTAGCTTTAATTATCTCCTGTGAGGTCTGATGAAAGTTATGTAAATTAACTGATTTTTACATACTTATATTTACTGGCAATGATGACATACGGCTTACTGCAATAGTAAATGTAATGTGATTGGTATATGTCAGTCATTTGTCAGGTAAAGAAGTGACATGCTATTTAAATTATAAAATTAATATATTCAAATATTGATAGGGTTGTAAATAATATTAACAGTCACTGGAAACCATTATTTTCAGGAACAGAAATAGAAAAGTGTATTGCCTCATCTACCCCAGCTGCTGTTATTTAAATCAATACATTGATACAGAGACACAAGATTACAAAATGGTTTAAAATGTGTTGTGAAGAGAGTGTACTTGGATAAGACACACTAGAATTGCCAGTTTATACAGATAATGCTACAAGGGCTGAATTACTAGCAGGTGGTACATTCAGTATTTGCTTCTGAGACAAAGCTTGTAGTCACCAGTAAGTATGGTTTTATTGTATTGGTACTGCTTATTATTATAGGGCACATACATGTCACATATCATGTCACATATCAAATTTTATGTAAGGGTGATAATAACAATATTATTACTAAGACACTAGGTTACTTAATCATAACAGGGTAACTATTGTTTGAATATGTAATATAATGACATCCCATTTTCCTTAATATAATGCAGGTTTTTGTTTTTTATATGTTTTTGGATAGATAGTTTTAAGAATTAAAAATAAGAGATTGGTATCATGAACATATGTACACTTCAGTGTAGGTTATATATAGAGAGACTTTACATTTGCAATGGGCATAATTTTTTGTATTATGCTATATCACTGTGATAGCAACAGGATAAAGCACTTTGGAGCGGGCACCAAACTTATTGTTTCAGGTAAGTGTTATTGTAATCCTAATATAGTGTGTAATCATATAATAAATTAAACTGATTGAATCTTTTGGTAGACTTAGTTGCTATGTCAGTTTTAATAAACAGAGAAATTCTTAAACGTTTAAGTAAAAATATGCTGGATGCCTATAATTTAAATGACAAGGTGCACAGCATTTTTGTAAAGAGTTCTTTCACTGTGGAATCAGCACACAGGGAGGCTACTATTATATAAAGATTTTTGGAAGTGGAACACAATTGATTGTTACAAGTAAGTACTATTTTGTGCTCGTAAAAAAAACAAGTCTCAAAACATCTTGTTGACTATTTTGGATATTGTCTGAGCCTGAATAATGAGGAATAATCTTTTGAATCGGGCTCAGTAAAATAGTACAAGTAGCTATATTATTATTATTATTATTATTATTATTATTATTATATTATTATTATTATTATTACCAAACAAAAAATCTAATTAAGTGAAGACGAGTTTGTGAACTTTATTTCATTGTTGAATATGATTGTATTGGATTGGGTGATAGGGGCTAGCTTTTCGTGTGATACTCTATCAATGTGGGATTCATGGGGCAAGACCTTTGGAAGTGGAACACAATTTATTGTTAATGGTAAGTTTTGATGACTGTAACCAGTTAGGAATTATATTATCACCTTCTGTTTTATATTTTTGATATTTTATATTATTTAAATAATATTATGGCTCTTGTAAGCATTTCAATTTGACCCATATAATGTTTTACCAAACGTTTGGGATAGAGGTGGGAAATAATAGTTATACATTTGATCTAATGACCCTCTTAAAAAAAACTTTGTCAGAGGAGTTTCTAAGTGTTATGCTTATATCTCCATCACTGTGATCCGGTGCGGCTATAAGTCTTTGGTTCTTGAACAAAGCTGGTTGTATCAGCTAAAGCAAGTCTTGTATGCCTATGGTATTACTATGTCTATTATTTGAATTAAAACAACGTTTCAGCACTGCCATTATATTTGATGGAAAGCAACATATTTGGCATGTTATTCTGTCTAACAAACCAAACAACTGACCAAAACTAAAATCCATAACATTTTAGCTTTTTAATTGTATTTCAATAATTAATCAACTTTTTTATTTTTAAAATACTGTAACAAGTAACATTTTAGTACTAAATGTGAAATTGAAAAGAGAACCTATTTAATAGAACCAGTATTTTTCAGAAATATAAGCGGGCCAATAAAGGATTTTTCTTTTTTTGAGATTCTGAAGTGCAAAGAGAAAGAATAAATATAAAACACATAGCTTTAAAATATCACAAAGTCAGAATGCTTTCTAAAATACAACATACATTAAAAAACACATGGTAGTGAATGTTATTTAACTTGGGAAAAAAATCTCAATGACATAGCTATAACTAACACAAAATGATAGTATAAATCACTTTTTATTCATTTATTTATACAAACTATTAGCAGACAATAATAATAATAATAATAATAATAATAATAAATATATATATATATATTATATAATAATAATAATTATTATTAATTATTATTATATATTATTGTTATTATTATTATTATTATTATTATATGATCCGATAGTTAATATATAAAAGAGATATTTTTTTTATGTAAAAAGTGTAATTTACAAAGAGTAAATGTAAATGTTTTTTTATTGTTTGAAATATAATATATATATATATATATATATATATATATATATATATATATATATATATATATATATATATATATATATATATATAATATATATACACACACACACACAGACACACACACACACACACTATAATAACCTTTGGTCACGATTTTATTTGATTTTTTTAGGGTTTGAAAAGTTGCCTTGCCAAAACTTTGAAAAAACTTCTATTCATTATAAAATCAATACACAAAAGGGAAACTTAACATTGTGCTCTCAATGACCAAGGGGGACATGGATATCTAAATATAGTGTGCCCTTCTTATTTCTGACTTTCCACTAAAAAAAAGCATGCCATTTTACAAACAGTGAATCAGTGAAGGGCTGTTATACAGTAAACTATCAGGGATTGATTAACAGTGAATTAACCATATTAGTGAATTCTTGAATGGTGAAATATTGAGGGGAAGCTGCTGCTGCTGCTGCTGCTGCTGCTTTTTTGTTTTATTTTGTGTTTTGTTTTTAAAACAGGCATCTACTGAAACTTTTTTAAACTACTGTTTATTTACAATGTTAAGTATATACAGACTTATGTTGAATTCTAAACAACTATTATTATTATTATTATTATTATTATTATTATTATTATTATTATTATTATTATTATTATTATTATTATTATTAGTAGTAGTAGTAGTAGTAGTAGTATTTTGAGAATTGGTTGAATAAAGACAATACATTGCAAGTTAAATTACTTTATAAGTAAACAGGTAGGTTGCTTAATATTTTGTGACCATGATATAATAGCATAAGAGAAAGGAGTTTGTCTTATTATAATATTTAAAAACAAAAAACAACACTATCCACCTGATTCACTTGAGGGGTTATGAGACCGGGTGGGGATCTGTGTGCCATTTTGAGATGTGTGTTCTTTTTTGTATGTGGTGTGCTATGTATTAAGACAAAGGGGATTTTGTGCTAAACATTAAAATTCGAATATAGTGTGCTTTACAACGTTGAGTGTGCTGCTGAAATAGAGGCAACAAATGTCAATGTCGCAGACACAGTATGCAATAACAACCATTCATTAGCTAGAAATGAAGCTTTGAATGTTGAACTGACAAATACTGGCAACCCATTCCCCGCTGTCTTTCACTTAGCCGTCACCCCTTGTGGCACAGTGGCATCACTAATCATCTATGTTTTATCTGTAGACACACCGCTGAAGAAGCCTACACTGACTGTGTTCCCCCCTTTCTCTAAAAATGGTCAAGTCACGCTGGTCTGCCTGGCACAGAATTATTTTCCAGATGTCATCAAATTAGAGTGGAAGAAAAACAATGAAATAGTGGCTGAAGGGATGGTACAGAATGAGAATGATAAAGCCACCAGTCTGCTCAAAATCACTGATGACAAAAACTTTGACGAGGCTCACTATTCCTGTCAAGTGACTCATGAATCATTATCAAATGGAGTTCATGCAGAGAGCCTACCAAAGAAAACAGGTATTTCACATGCCATTCATTTCATTAATGGTGACTACCGTAGAATTTAGTGGTTATCTTTTTTTTATACTGCATTATATAAAGACATTTTATTTGTATGTTGTCTTTTCCTAAAAACAAACACATAAACCAAACCATTAGTAAGAAATATTTTCTTTAATACCATTATGTTCTTCAATGTTTTGCTTTGGTCACATTGAGCACTAAAAAGTGATTTTATTTCTTTATTTTCTGTATTAGCTCAAAATGAAAAAAAAGAGACCAGACCGGTCATTGCGCCGACATGTCCACCAGTGCAATATACTGATGATGAGAAAAAAGGTAGGCCTTCCATTTTATATGTGTTTAGTTTAATAATGTGTTGTTGTTGTTTCTATTGAAGCATAACCCTACATCCCCTTCAGGCAATGGCTTTTCCCAGCCTATGGAAAAAAATAATGACTGATGCAAAATATTTGTTTGTATTTAATGTATGTTTGTTGGTAAATGTGTGTGCTGCCATATTTACAAAGAATTTACCATGTGTAGTAATTTTTGGCAAAATCATCAGAGTAATACATTTCTCTATAACATATTGTATACTACTATATTATTCCTATGTGATGCTATAGGGTATCAAACTAAAACGAGGTGCATATTAATTAGGGGACTTCTTCTAGCGTTTCAGGTTATGCAGGCTATTAGAAGCATTTCAATATCAACATTTAGTTTATATATATATATATATAATAGTAGTGGTGCCTGTATCCTTACAGCAGGAATTTCGTTATTATTATTATTATAATAATCATATATTATTATTATTATTATTATTATTATTATTATTATTATTATTATTATTATTATTATTATTATATTATTAAACCCAATACCATTACATGTACAATATATTATGACAATTATAAGGCAACTTAAACAACTGAAGCCATTTCTTTTTGGTGTAAACACATGCATGCAATTATCCAGGCCTCAGTCCCATACAAGTTGATATAGCCTTGGCTTGAGCTAGCATTCTAGAGCTTTGTCAATGTGTTATTTCTAATAGTGCCCTGATTGTATATAAAGCTTGGGAATAAAACTGATTTTATATAGTGTAAGGTTACACCATGCTTTCATTTTTCTAATTGTTTCTCATTTCCTTTTTTATTTTATTATTTTATTTTTTTTAGAAACCATGTCTTTGTCTCCTTTTACTGTGGACACGTTTGCATACACTGTGTTAATCCTGAAGAGTGTTACTTATTGTGGAATCATATCCTTCCTGACTTACAAGATGAAGTCTGCTGAGGCCCTTGGCATCAAGAAGAGAGTGCCTTGAAGCACCAACTATGTTTGGAGTTGAAAGAAATATACGCTATTGTTGCTTGTCAATTTTATAACAGCTTTGTTTTACGATAATTGATTGTATTTTAATTATTTTGTTCCATGTTTTAGCAATGGTTACATATTAAGAAATGTGTTAATTTTAATGTGGCTGGATGTGAAAAAAGATTTATAAAAAATAAAGCAGGTTTGCTAGTTTAGTAGCTTTGTAAGCATGCTTATGATTATTATAGCAGGTTGGAAAATAGTATATCATTTTATTTTAAAAAAATAGAAGGAAATAGTTGACATTTTAACTGTTGCATTTTACAGAAATTTAAATAAAATATTTCAGTTTTAAACATGAATGTTTTTACTATTGTTATTTCTCTTTTAAACATATCGGTATTGTTAGTATTAAAACTTATAAACTTCACCATTACATGCAATACATCAATAGTCAAATATTTCGAGTGGACCTGGTCACAGACAATGGCAAACTGTTGAGATCAAGCCCTATAAAATGTATCAGAAAACAAATCGCCCTCATTCATAGCAGAACCTGCTGCAAATATACACACTTGTTTCTAATAACAATAACAATATTCTCAATTTCATGCATATTGAATGTAATTGAATTAATTAGAATCTAAAGGTTGTACCAGAGGTCTCTTTCTATTGCATTTAGGGATTTAAATAAGATCATGAATCTGCCATGGAAGAAAATTTCATTTCATACTGTCAAAGGGGACCTGCAACTAAATCGGTTGCTGTTTAGACAATTAAACAGATCCCCATACAGCACCACAGATACCCGGGAATCACAGGTTAGGTGGTTGTATCTGATAATGGATACATTGTCACAATCCCAGGTCACACATTGTAAAATATGTCTAGCATTGCACAGAACAGGCATGTGGGCTGATCTAACTAGGCAAACAGTAATAATAATAATAATAATAATAATAATAATAATAATAATAATAATAATAATAATAATAGAGATTACTTTTTAAAAAGTACCAGTACCTCAGAAGAACCATGTTGTAAAAAAGAAAAAAAAATAATCCCATATTTCTCTATCATTCTGTATACATCTACAAGCTTACGCTGCTAACAGTCATTATATATAAAAAATATATATATAACATTATAAGAATGTAACATATATAATCACATGTTTCAAATATATATAAAACTATATAAGATCCTTAAACATAGTGTCACCCGTATTTCATTGCCAGTCCATTTTAATGGTTAATGTATGTAGTTTTGAATGTCTGTGTTTTAAAAACACAAATTGGTCCAATGTAAGGTAATATAATTAATCCTACCTCTGAATAAAAATATACAAACATATAGGAATATTCAAAAGCCTTCAAGTAATTTGAAGAACTGTATTTGGTAAAATGAATTGTTATTACATAGTAACTAGCACATGTATCGTATACTAGTAACTACAGTATAACTGAAACCTGTTTACCTTCCAACACGTGTATTCACTATATTGCATCTTCAGGGGTATTTGACAGCCTAATTAGATATCCATGTAACACTGCATACGTTTTAAACAAATAATGCATACATTTCAAATTTAATATCAAACCAATCAACTGATCAAAACTAAAATCCATACGTTTGCGTTAAATGGCATTAAAAGTGATTGCACGTTTTCTGTGATAAGGTTATTATTTATCTACCATATAATATATGTATTGTTGGTTAAAATGATTATAAAAAATAGATTTTGTTGATAAGTAATACATGTGAATTAACAAAGAGATAGAAGTAATAGAAGCAGAAGGTTTTTTTTATTAAGGTTATGAAATGCAATAAAAAATAAAGAAAAGGCAAAGTGCATATCTTAGGAAACAAGAGCAAACCATTTGAAATGCAAAATACATTTACAGCACATGATGAGCGTTTGTATACAATCCACAAACATATTATTAATTATGCTGATAACAATGACAGATTATTAGTATAAGTCATCATTAATTGCAGTCTTTCTTTTCTTTTTTTTGCTATAACATTAGATTATTAGATTTCAAATATATAACCACTTGTTATAAATGAAATATTGGTTCAATGCAAGGTAAAACAATTCAGGTTTTGAATAACAATAACAAGATTACAACATCTTCAAGTAAAAAAATAAGAAACGTTAGTTTTGCAATTAATTATGCAATTAAATTGTAACTAATGTATTGTAGAAATTGCTACAATGTAATTAAAAGCTGTTGTGTTTTTTTTTTTTAGCTGCTCAGAAATGTTCAATCCATAATATATATATTCTCAGGTAATTTATACATGTAACCAAGCTATGAATCCAAATTGCAAAATCACAATGTTTATATTGTATTGAAAGAAAATAATACAACATAATGATGATGCAAATTCGTTTAAAGCACACATTTAAAAAAACTAAACAAAACAAAAAAATCAAAAACTTGAAATGTGTTCTCAGGTACTACACAATCTGAACGGCCTATTTGAATAGTTATGATATTTGATGAAATGCACCATAATTGGCATGTTCTTCTGTCTAACAAACCAAACAATTGACCAAAACTGAAATCCATAACGTTTTATGGTTTTAATGGTATTCAAAGGGTATTACAGATAATATCTGTGCACTTTTATAAATATGTATTGTCAGTTTAAATAATGAATTAACTTTATTATTTTTAAAATATTGTAACAAGTAACATGTTACTTGTAAATGTGAAATCGAAAAGAGAACCTATTTAATAGAACCAGTATTTTTTAGAAATATAAGCTGGGCAATAAAGAATTTTTATTGAGGTTCTGAAGTGCAAAGAGAAATAATAAATGCCAAATACATAGTTTTAAAAATATCAGAAAGTCAGATTTTTTTCTAAAATACAGCATACTTTAAAAAACACATGCTAGTGAATGATATTTAACATGGGGAAAAAATCTCAATTACATAAATATAACTAACACAAAATTATAGTATAAATCACTTTTTATTCATTTATTTATACAAACTATTAGCAGACAATAATAATAATAATAATAATAAATAATAATAATAATAATAATAATAATAATAATAATAATAATAATAATAATCTATTCAAAATATTAAGACTGCTAGCCACTAATTTCATTCAGTATTTGCTTCCCCCATTAGCAAAGGCTTTGCTTTTTCAAAAAAAGATTATAATGAAACTATATTTCTTGTTTGTCTTCATCGTGACTTACAAGATTTTCACCTTGAACAGCGGTCTCACTTGAAGTGCAAAGAGCCCAAAGGCTTGCTGTGAAAGGGTTAACCTCATCTCCTCTGCACTGTAGAAATGATGCATGAGAGACAGGATGGTGGAAAATGTGGTTAATTTCTGTTTACTCAGAATGTCTGCTTGATAACAAAATATCTTTACAGTTTAACCACACATTGAGCTGGGTGGGTTTCAATACTCGCTGTTGTACATCTTGCTTGCATATAAAAACTGTTACTTGTGGGCAAGTTGGTTACAACAATATGCTAAAGATTTCCAAAAGGGTTTTTATTTTCTTGCTGATGGTTTCGTGGGCCCTATTGCAATTAAAATTCACACTAACAATGATAATCTTCAAAAGCTTCCTGTATTAGCTGTAGATGTGCTAATGGTACTTTTTGCATGCTTCAGTTAAAACACCACTGCGTGTGCGTGCTGCATACGTGTATACATGAAGCCTTTTGATACATTTCTGTAGATTATAAAGTGTAACATTTCAGTACAAAATATTATATGAATAAAGCCTGCTGCCCATCAAAGATACAAGACAAAATTTACCACAACACAAAGTAGGCCTACCTCATAGTTCTTTTTTCTGCCTTTGGTCAATTATGCCATAAAAGAGCATAAAGTATTATTAATTCCATTACTTTTTACTTTGAAAAAATTATACAAAAAGGTCTAAGTCAAACAATGCACAATAGGGGCTCAAATACCCCTCAGATTTATTATGTAACAGGCACTACTACACTACTAATGATGTGCTTGGCCATTTTAATCTCCATAGTATTCTCTGAAATCCTCCCCATGCTTTCCAGAACCTGGGTACTCACGTACAACAGGACTTGACCATGCTACAATAATAGCCTTAGATTAGAATATGTATCCTTCCCTGTTGCTTTTATTTATTTTGTACTTATTACTTATCTTATAATAAGATGTTCTGTGTGCTTCTCTGTTGTGTTTCTGTGTAGATTAGTGAATCTCCACTCTGATCCTGTTTATTTATGTTATTGTTAATCCCTACTGTCCCACACATCACTTGCCATTTCAGAAAAAAACGTGTGCAAATTCTGGCAATATGGTAAATTGGTGCAAGGCAAAACGCGTTATGATAATTATTTGTAATATTTATGTCATTTATGGTGAACATTGGTGTGGATTGTTGCCTTCAAATTCATGTGCAGCAATGTTTGTTTCGAATATGCACTAAAGAAAATAACTATTACTTCATAATAATGATGATTACACCATACTGCCGTTTTCATGTTGCACTGCTAAAGTCATCTCTCGTTGATCAACGAATGAGCACTAACACAAAGCGAAATGGGTAGAGATTTGTGACTCATGCCAAAATGAAATCTGATCAGAATGAAGGCTCGGCCAATCAACATGCTTACACTGACGTTAATGGTGGCCAATAGCAGCTAAAAGAAACTGACGCAGTATGAGCAAACTGAATGCAAGCAGCACTAACTGTGCTGAATGAAAGTGCATTTGAGAAATGTTGCGCTAGTGGACTGTGTGAGTGGATGGAATACATCCGCATTGGATGAAAAGCAGATTAAATAAGTCCTGGCAACCAGAACCGGCAACAAAATAAGAACCGACAGAACTTCACCCCTGTATCCATCCAATGTGAGTGGTTTGAGAAGCATGACAGGCATCCTCCAAAATCTCTGGAGCTAAACTGAAAGGATGTATATTTCTCAAGACACCTTCCATCACCTGGTGGAGTCTATGCCATAATGTGCCAAGGCTGAGCTTGCAAAACAGTGGCTCAACACAGTATTATGTGCAGGTCCTAATAAAGTGTATGTATGGACACCTTAGAATGTGAAGCTACATACATTAATATGCAAGTGAACACTTTTTAAAATGGATTATCACTTAGGTAAGGATATTAGCCAAACAACAGCAACAACAATAATAATAATAATAATAATAATAATAATAATAATAATAATAATAATAATAATAATAATAATTTAAAATAAAAACAAGAAAGTGCTGTTAGGGATACAGATGAAATGCACTGGGAAGAATACATTTAGATTGTATTTTTTCATAAAAGACTCACTCTTGACCACAATATTTTGACAGGAAGATATTTTATTAATTAACATGGGATCACTAGGCTGTGGATCTGGGATTGGTACAGGGCATACATTCATGCGATAATCGGAGTTCCTTTATTAAGCCTTATGTATATATTTCCATTGCACTTCATATAAAAAAAAAAATACTGCACTTCTATTTACACATGCATACCTTTCATATATATATATTGTAATACGTTACATTATTGTAATTTACATTTATTACAAGATAATATTTCTAACGGATATTTATGACAATTCTAAACTATTAAGCAGAAAGGTCTGTGATGTTTTCCAATAACAGATTTCAAAGAAAATTAAATTTGCGTATTTTTTTTTTTTAAATCATAGAAGTTCTTTAAGAGTTCTGGTGAAATGTTGTTTTTGAATCAGTAGAAGTGAGTGTCAATTCCACATTAATAGTACTATATAGAAGGCTCAATTTCCAAAATGAACGCAAAAGCAGAGTTTTGCAGTATTTAAATGAACAGCAAGTTGTGTTATTCTGCTACTCATTTCAATTCAAATTGCGCATTGGAAATTCAGTGTATGTTATCGTCACATTAATTAATTAAAGTTAAAATATAGGCCGGAACATGTGTTTGTATAATAGGCATTCAGTTTTGTTGCTATTAATTAAAATAAGTTGTTCCTAAAAGTAAAATATACACACTATGATAAAAAAAGAAATCATCCCAGTGCTCATGACTGTGCTGTAATCTTCAGAAAAACAAATTAAGAGCAAACCACTTCTTCATTATAAACTGTACCGAGCACAGCGATTTACTATAAAAAGGTACAAGATCTCTCAAAAAATTATTATTAACAATTCGTGGTTTAAGTTAGCTGTAGATCTGTCGAACATTCAGATCATGATATCTGAACCAACTGATTGCATTGAGAGTTAGTACAGTGAAAATGGACAGGACGAGCAGTGCTCTTAGCAGTTCTAAGGCAAAAGAAGGCTCTTGTAGCTTCTGCTTGTTGAGTCAACATCCACGTCAGTTCCATTTTGTTCAGTAAAGAAAAGTTTCAGTGCCACTGGTGACTGGATCACAGAGCAGATTAAGGTAGTAATGGTCTCATGTCTTGATGCACCACACATTGTTCTTCAAGGAAACACTGTTGACAATCAAGGAAAGAATGAAGGTTAATTTAAACAAGAGGCAAATCAGTTTTTGAGTAATCATATAAGATTACCTAAAGTGATTAACTATTAAAACTATTCCATTTGCGATATACTGTAGGTCCCATATTTACAGCTTTGAAAGAAACCTGTATCAGCAAACATGGGTCACGCTATATTTTAAGGGCCGCTTTTGTACTGCCGTTACAGATTCTGTTCCCTGTCGGTGAGATGAGATGAAAAGCTATACAACCCAAATGTAGACAAACCCAACTCTTTATAACTTCTGCACTTAGTTTTTTAGATGCTGGAACCTAAAATGCATTTATTCTCCACTTAAGTCCATTGGTCCCAGCATCAACAACAAAACAAACAAACAAACAAAAAAATACTGTGTATGATTTATAGTAAAAATAGCAAAATCCATTTCAGTGTGTTAAAGGACTGAGGAGGATGCAGTGAATGGATAGGTGCAGCAAGTACAGTTTGTTTGCTTGTTTGCTCCAAGCACTTTACCAATGTCGGGTCACGCAGGATCCTACCTTCTTATAAAGTAATGCCAGGTTTATATCAAGATCTAAAATGATATACTGTGTGTCTTACCTAAACTCAAAAGTTCTAATTTTATGCTACATACCCGCTAAAGAACCGGCTTCTCGTGATCCTGCTTTTCTTCCGTTTCCTCATCTGAATCTAAAACCAAATAAAACATTATTTTACACTAACTGTCTTAATATTGACAGTAAAACAGTTGCGTCCTTATTTGTAATATATTTGTGGGAAAACAGGAATTATCTAAAATAAATTCTTACAGAGGATTCTAAAACAGTTGTGTTGTTTTTTCCAGACTTTTACTAATTTATCACTGTAGGTCTGATGGAAGGAGGACCCTCTCTCTAACCCCATACACTCCTCTATGTTCAGAAACAGGGTGGCTTGTTACTGCAATGCTTGAAGCTAGTGCTGCAGCAGAATAAAATGGCTTGTATGGAAAACAAGAGAATGTCGTTCCAAAAAATAATAATAATAATAATAATAATAATAATAATAATAATAATAATAATAATAATAATAATAATAATAATAAATCAACATATTGCAAAAAGAAAACACAATGACAGTATTCAGTATAGTAAACGATAAGAATACAGAAGACTTATTTCATGAATAATTCATTCAGTGTATATATTTCTTGCCAAGTTATATTTTCCTAAACAGTGCATAATCCGAAGAATTCAAAACGGACAATAGTAGAATTTCTAAATGGACACAATTTCAAAACGAATTCAAGAGGTCCAGCTCAGGAATAAAAGCTAATGTATTGACATTTGCATGAATTTGCAGCCATTATTTGATCATTTGTAACTACAATGTAACATCATAGTAGTGAAGAATACTTAATTTGTATTGTCATTAACAAAGATAAATGGGCTAACAAAGAGATATTCGACACACACATTCTTAGCCACGTAAAAAGGCAAACTTAAAGAAAATATACTCCTGCACCAGAGCAAATCAGCATGGCAGAACAAAATAAAGAAACAGTGTTAATGGGCAGAGGCCCTGTGTGTTTGCCGAATGTTGGTTGTTTTTGATGGACTGATTTTTGGAAAGATCTTTTGAAGACTTCAAGCAGCTAGCCAGTTAAACAAACACTATTTTCAGTTACCGAGTTACGTTCCCAAGAAAGTAGCAAACATCTTTCTTTTGTGTAAACTGACACTTTGAGATCACAAACCACAATGCAAACTTGACTGCAAAGGTATGCAATGGAAAATGCACACGTGTACCGCAATCCACAGTTAACTGAACAGCACGCTAGGGAACACAACCAACAGATCAGTTCCACAGGGTTTGGCACCTCAAACTGGCTAAGATACAGTAAGCCACAGCTGCTTTAACTTCACCATGTTCCTGATAAGCCTCAGTCTGATTCTGTGGCTTAACAGTTCTAAAATACAGTTAGAGCACTTGGTAAAATGTTAATGAAATTACTGAGAAATATAACAGACTACAACTCCATTACCTGCAATACAGATAACAAAGACTCAGACAAGGACAGAAGTAATAGTAAAACTGTGGTTATGTTGCTGAATTTAAAAATAGGTCTTTGTAGAATTGTGTTAGTCCAAGTCCTTGAATAAATACGAAGCCTACATTATTACGATTAAACAATGTCCTTGTGCTGATTCATCTAGGTGCTGTGGAACTGCTGAAATTACAAATCAAGCACAGCAGTAGAAACGGCAATGATTATCAGGATTCAGCTGTACATCAGTAAGTGTATCCGCCATCATGGCCAAAGTCATCAAATTTGAGTCATCAGTATCATGAGAAAGTAAAGCAATGCAACGTACTCTGCTGTATGCATGTGTTAAAGAACGGCACACCGATCTACAGTCACTCCCACTATCTCCACTTTATTTGAATCTTATTACTTTACAGGTAACCCATATAAACACAATAAAACCTGGTATATATGTCATATAACAATACTTATTGCGGAACAGTAATCTTTTTTTTTTTTTTTTTTTTTAATAATTTGAATAAAATGAACAAAATATTGTGTTCTCTTTTACTGAGCTACGCTAATTGTTTAGGCAAACGTAGTCATGCAGGAGTGCCATGTTGTGGGCAAATCAAAGAACTACACCATTACTTACTGCTTTGGCTATGTTTCCATTAAAATGTCAGTGAATCAGCAATTATGTGTACCTAAGAATTTGACAAAGGTGATGCATATAAATCAGGCCAGCGTACTGACCTCACCCAGCTGTGGTTGCTATAGTGCTCGATACACATTCCCCTCCCCTGTTTCTTGTGAACAAAATACCTCCCGATCACAACAAAGTGCATTCACCTTACGACAAAAAGGCAGGGACCCATTTTAAATAAGAGGTCAAGGGCTTAATATACCTGAGCTAAATTACCATCAGGTGGAGCCAGATGCAAGCTTATTAAAACACCTGTTTCACATTGTGAGCAGCCTTCATTATACCATGGCTGAAATGGGGCAAATTTGTGGACCACACACATGCTAATATTTTTTTAATACTGTAAATATCCTTTGGTCAGTGGTTATTATATCTATATCCAGCACACAACTCCATGCACAGCGCTGACCAGGTGAGTCATGTGCTATAGGGCAGGGGGGGGCAGACCTTGGTTTGCCTCCCTCCCCGCAGATGATTAACATGGCATCATGTCTTCCACTTGCTGACCTCACCCCCCAGACACATAATATAATCACATAAAAGACAGTCAAATTTTTCATCACAAACAAATCAAATAGGTTTTTCAAACATCATTCTTTTCTAATCTAACCCGGATCAGGAACGACCTCGGTGACGGCTGTTGCTACGTGATGTAATTGCTCGCGCTCATAGTCTCAAGGCATCGGCGGGGATCATTTTTTTGATAGTTCATCTTTATCCAATGATTATATCGACAACACAGAATTACATTGCATTCTATTATTTCTATAACAATATAATGCTATTGATATCATGATGAGTCAAAGGCAAATGTCGGATATGTTTGCCACAGGAAGTGGAAAACGGAAGAAATTAAACACAGCGAGAAAACAAGGAGGGATTGACTTGCGGAAGAAACTATTAATATTGCTGATGCCCAGTTACAATTATTTATACATGCTCTAAAGAAAAGTTATCATAGATTTGAAAGTGACATTTCGGCTCATGGGCTATGCTGAGCGTTTTCAGGTTTAGTACCAGAATACATAGCTGCTCTATGTCTTTATATGTCTTCTCTCTGTCTTATTCATAGTGGACCAACAGAAAATGATATTTAAATGAAGGTTGTACACTACAGTATTAGATACATTCCGGTTGAAATTTACTGTTATATTTACTATTTTAAAATGTTACAATGCTTAAATATACAGTCATACGAAAGGAAATGATTAGGCAATGTTATACATATTTTAGCCGTATGCAAATGTTGGTATTAGTTAGTCAAATCAAAGGTTCATTTTGTGCATGAAAAGGGTCACAACATACCTGCGTACAGCTACTGGAGATGAGGGGATGAGAGCGATCATTTGGTTACTGCGAGCTAACCCGACAAGCAAAAACATTAGACTTACAGCCTGGTGTTGACAAATTTGCCAAGATGAAAGCGAGACGCCATCCCCTTTCTTCGTGCTAACATGTTATTTAAAACTTACAGGAATGTGGTGCTTATTTAGCAGTTTATGTTCATTGGTTTATATTTGATACAAAGTGTTCTTTGTGGAAAGCAGGTGAAATGTATCAAATCTGGTGAGATATATCCAGGTGGAAACTGCAATCTTACCCCTGGCTCTTTTTGTAAAGCCCATGCAACGCACTTGTTTTTAATAATCTGAAGTAAGAGTACTCTAATGTCCCTAGCTGCTACTCAAAGGATTGTTTAAAAATTATGTTGTATCGCCATCTGCTTAATGTAGCTTTAGTTCCAGTGTGTAACTGATATGATTAGTTGACCGATATCATAAGCTGGCAGCACAGCAATTCAGTTTGCATAAAGCACTTACCCACTTTTAAAAAACAAACGTTTCAGTGAAAACGACGACTAAACCTTCCACACTTTATTACTATAAAATGAGACTGTTATTGCACATTTTGTATAATTTATTTTAAGAATAAGAATGATGTTGACAAAGCACAGCACACTATCTCTTTATAATCTGGGCCAATTACTGCCTGTTTTTTCTCATGCGTGAGGCTATTTGGAACAGAGAATGTTCAATGTTCACAAAACTTTTCTACCTCCCCCACCTGGCTCTGACCACATATTTTATTGACGAGAAACTGCTCAAAGGGAATCAATCACACCAACAGAAGGCATTGGATCACCTTTGCTGCAGTATTGTATCTCACACACAAGAAAAATTACATATGCAGGAACCACTTGTTACTTTTTGCACTATATGTTTCTCACACACAGTCTAGTGAGACTGACAACAATGGCAGCAGTGAAGTGTGTAACTGCATGTCTCATTTGCCACAGTCAGAGAGAGGCTTTTAGAAATCCAGATCATGCAACAACAGTTTTCATACTAGATGGAATATTTATGTGATCATTGAGTTCTTCATGAGTTTTTGCCCTTACCTGCTACGGATTCTGGAGGCGAGTAGAACTGTCCATCAGACAGAGGGCCTGGGTGAATGAGCACCGCCCTCTCTGAGGCATCCGGAACCGACAGGAACCCTGCAAAACGTGCACTGCAGATGATCAGGGTGTATTGGAGGATTCTTTCAACACATCCTTCTGAGTGTCCAAGATGTCGGCTTTAAATATCGGATTACTTTGAAAGGACCAAAATAAAATGCATGCTCACTGTTTTCATCCTCAGTCTCCTGTGGCAATACTTTGAAGTCCAAAAACCAGGTCTCTATCCATGCTAGTACGAAGGACACAATAGGCAGCAGGTAGCCAAAAGCACCTTGGGTAAGCAGCTGAAAGACACAGTCTCTTAATGCAGAATTGTGCTTTTGTGACACTTCAGATATTTAGGACATTTTGTGATATGCACACATACCTTTGAGATGATGACTTTAACTATTAAAAAGGCACTGGTAACTGCTGTTGTTATCTGAAATGCAGAAATTAAAACTGAAATATATATACACACACACACACACACACACACACACACACACACACACACACACACACACACACACACACACAATTACCATATTTTCTAGCTTTAGTTTAACTTTTTATCTATATGGTGACCCTAAGGTAACCGATCTTTTAATGTTATTCAGTGCACTAAGCCAATGTTTATAATGCTAAAGTTAAAACTTTATAACTGCAAAATACATTTTTAAAAAGCACCAAGTTGATAATATGAAGACATAGAATGAAACAAGCATCTGTGTGTGCTATATATTGAAAACTTTGTTTAAGTTTGCCTAGAAATGATTATAGCTTCTATGCTAATGTATATAGTTTAGTTAGTCAGGATTTCTGGATTGCCTTGAACAGCTCAGCTCGTCTGTTGTCAGTGCCCAGTAATCAACTTTGGAAAGTGGTTCTGCAGACACAGTTCACAGGTCACCTGACCGAAATTGGATGTTTTACATACATATACTTTACATGAATTCCATATGCTAAAAGGTACAATGATAAGATCAAACATCATAAGGTAAGTGCACCACCTTGAATACACATACAGTGGCACTTAAGTGCCCTGGGTCACAGCTTTAAAAGGTTTCAGCAAACATGTAAGTGCAGCAATGACCAATTTAACCACCTGTACTAGTATAACAACCAACAAGGTTACTTACTGCTATTGCCCACCAATGTCTCAGCTTGCACAATGCATAGGCAAGTATCAGTAGAGTAAATCGAAAAACTGCTAGTACCTGCAGTTAAAAACAAACACTGTACTGTGAAAAATGTCCACATATTTGCCCACAAAATCCTCACTGTTAAATACGGAACACTATTGCTATTTTTAAAGTATCTTTTGAAATGTGTCAAAGTCTAAACTTATTATTAGTATGTTTACTATATTCATAATTCTGGTTTAGTTACTTATACACTATCCTTTACTTTAAATGTTAATCAATCCTCTTAACAGGAATATATTTTAAATTAAAATTGCCAATATAAAATGCTGCCAAATATACAGTAATACTAAATAAGGTCATTTAACTTTAGTCTGACAATACAATACATGGCATACATGATATGTACCATGGTGTGCCGTGCAAATCCAACTGATGTTTCTAGAAATATTCACAGCCCTGTTCGACAACCCCCATGTATGATATTAAGCATAAATCGTTTACTTACAAATATGTCAAAGAAGGAGGAATGGTAATCATAATAAAGAATTTCCTTGCTTAACTGTCTTTCAATGCCTCCGTCTACCTAGAATTAAAATAAACAAATAAATAAACAAACTCAGTCAGGTGTATAACATGCATTACAAAACACTCAGGGCTCTACTTTGATGTTGCTAATAACAGCAACTTCAGAACACTGAAATTCAGACAGATACATTTTTTGGGTGATGGCAACAATAGAACTTACGTTCAGTTCAATGATCCATAGCAAGGTAATGAACAGAAGGTCAAAGGTAACAAATAGGCAGAAAGTCCGTCTGACATCAGATATGGATTTCTTTTCCCCGGATTCGTAGGACTCGAGTCTGGTTGCGAGCTGCGCTGCGTTAATGGAGCTGACAGTGCGCAGGGAAGCCCTGGTGTCCACACTCCCACTCAGGGCACTCTCCATCTCACCAGCCTACTTGCCGACTAGCTGTTCCAGAACAGGAGCTCACCAGCCACATCCCCGGCTCTCAGGCAAGATGCCTGTGAAACGCAATGCTCAGATATGACAATAAAATCAAGTGTCCTGGTTTCTGCAGCCGTAACATTACACAGACAATCCTAACATCTGCACTGTGCCTTGGGAACGACTGCAGCCCTACTTCTGTTTAACAGATTCCCCTGAAAATGAATAGGAACCAAGTTCATACGTACCGTACCTGAGTATTTGTAGGAAAGGTGAAAACAGAGGAGGGCCTATTTTTACTGTTATGAAACAGAACAATACTGTAGAGAAGTGTATCCCTATCATGTTATCCTTAGTCAATTAGTTTACCTGTGTGACAATAGCCTGCATGGAGGGATGGATATATAATTTCAATTCACGAGCAGGGCACTGAAATTACTCCTCTAAGGGTTATTTTACAGTGATTTACTTAAGAAAATACCTAAAACAGTAAATATAAGCCTTATGAAGCTTAAACGACATATTATAAATCCTCTTTCTAGCACTGTAGTTCAGTACATGCAAAAATGGTCCGGATTTGAAAGTGTGGTTTGTGAAACTGACTTGCAGTCAGAAATGCCCTACTTGCTGCAGGTTATGATCTCTAATTTCAAATTGCATTGTACCAATAATTATACATCAATTAAACCCAGAACTAACTAACTCTCTCTCTCTCTCTCTCTCTCTCTCTCTCTCTCTCTCTCTCTCTCTCTCTCTCTCTCTCTCTCTCTCTCTCTCTACACACAACTGTATATTTCACATGCAAGGATAAATTACAACACTGTTGAACTTTTTTATACATATGATAGACAGACAAACAATATAGACTATATGGCACTGTAATAGTTAGTATGACATTGAGAGAACCATTTCAACCTTAAAAGTAGTAAGATGAACCAACATGGCATTTAGCCCTGTTTTTGCACTGACTGTCACTACTGTAGCTAACATTCATTTATCACTTAAACCGCGTTGGTTCCAGAAGCATAGAAAACATTCAACAATACTGTTTTGCACGACAGTAGCTGTGGGCCCCCTACTATTAAATAACCTGTATCACTTCTCTTCTGTGTACAGAAGATTATAAGAACCACAGAGTAGCCTACAGCCTTTAGATAAACATTCCGATTCATCAAGTCTAATCGTTTACCACCTGTGCAGTACAATATGATACAAATTAGTAGTCACAGATTTGTTTCTGCAGTAGCACACATGCATTATGACAAAAAGGGTAATATGATTAAATTAAGAGGTTCTCCATATCACCTAAATTTACTGCTTAGAAAACAGTCAATACTGATCACTAACCAAGTCAGAAGACCTTCTTTGTCAATGAAGAAGTAGTCGTCTTGCTGGTTTCATTGACCCTGATTAGCACTAATCTCTGATGACCTAATGCAATTTTTGATTCCAAAAGTCCAAAGAAAAGTTTGAGAACCACTGACCTATAGTACTGTGGGTTTTGCACCTTTACAAATTCATCAGGGTTTACAAATTACCAGTTTTTCCCCCTTTTGGTGTACAGTGAAAGTATCCACAGATTGTCCAATTGTGATGAAACCCATCAAGGACTTTAGTGAGGTACTGAATGTTGTATACTTTGGGGTTTAATAGAGAACGTCACTAAAGAACTACATTCAGTTATGATTAAAACTTGGTTTGGACATTCTTTAACACAAGTTACTGTATTTATCAGAATTCATTTGTCAAAGTTATGTTTTTCATGTAGGTCTTACCGACTGCTTTATATTTGCATTTACTATTGTGGCATTGAATTCCACTGACATGCTTATTATTACTGGGGAAAGGCTGAAAAATTAATATTTAATACAAGACAGCTGGCAGGAAGATGGTTATTTTTTCTTGTATGATAGCCACAAAGTTGATCTCCTGTCACAGAATACAGCTGTGATTCCCAAAGGATTACTTCTTTATCATCCTGAAACCAAAGTCATATGACTTATGAGATGATTTATGTAACGAGCTCAAGAGAGCTGGGGTCCCCTTTAAGATCCCTGGAGGACATGTATGATGGGCAGGTGACAGGATTGGACGGGAGGCAGAGGCCACTGAGAAGTCTCCTCCAAATGCAATTCTCCTCCCGGGAGCACACTGACGGAAGTGAGGAAGAAAGGGAAAAGACGGACAGCTACTTTGGGCTGAGTGAGCGACTGAAAATAAAGAAGGGAGGCCGGACAGCAGTCCGAGTGACGAGTGCTGAAGAGCTGTGGTTTCAGTTCAGAGTCCATGTTTGTGTGTTTTGATCCATTCCCTCCCCCCATCTTTCTGCCTACCCTGTGTTCTTTACCCTCTTTTGTTATTCTAAATAAACACAGGTGGCCACCATCGTTTCTAAAATAGTGCATCTGTCTGATTCCATAAGGGTGTACCTGAAAACGTTACAATATTATAACCACTGCACTATAACACTAGTAATAACACACATTTTCACCTGGTATTTTTTAGACAATTGATACAATTGGCTTATTAGGTCAGTGCTAGAGGTTAAAAAGCAGTATGTTTTGGTGGCTTCCACACAGTAATGAATAAGGACACTTTTGATTTGGCTACATGAAGTTGCACAGGAAAATCCCTACGTCTGCCAGATTCTTTTGAAACACTCAAAAAGGACAGCAAAGCACTAAAAACACTAACGAGAGGCTTAATTAGTAACTACACAAGCCATAGCAATAGGTATACTACATGTTGCACAATTTTGGCCGAGTAAACAACATACAGTATGTGTTTTAAGTTTGTGTTTAAGGTCACTGTGAAAAAAATTTAAATGGTAAACCAGTATACATTTCTGGTAAGATATTCTGAAATATTATACAGAAAGTTGACAAAGTCTCAGCTATGATGTGGTCAAAGCCCTTTAGATAACCTTCTGATTTAATAAGATACTTGTATTCATTTTGCATACATCGGTATTACTTTATAGGGCATAAGCAGAGTAGAATTCAATAATATTCAGAAACATGTAACTTTTTAGACTATTTACAGCTCTGGAAACTACAAAAGGTCGACATATATAGTGGTTAGCAGTACGTGTTCTCCATTGCACACCAGTGGACAGATAACGCTAGTTAACAGTGTGTGATACAGATGAGCAGTGATTGACTTGCATCACTACCAAACCTCATACTGCCCTTTACCATAGCATGCCTGGGCTGTGTTACCATTGCTGCATTACCATGTACCACAACACAAACTTCCAGTCCAAGACTGACTGATACAAATGCACCAGAAATAATAGCTAGAACAATCTGAAAGGGCCCTCTGTGATGAGGTAGGATCACAACAACAAGATAACCACAATGTTTTTTTTTGTTTGTTTTTATGTATTTAAAAAGATGCCTGGAGTTAATGAAAACCATTAAGGTGCTTTTTTGTTCTTTAAATTGCAACAAAAACTAAATCCCACTTACTGTAATTATGCTATACTTTTCTGTCGTAGCTAGTCTTGTATTATTCCTCTTGTTTCCTGATTTTTCTCTTCAAACTGTCCCTTGAAGATCAGACCTGCTTTTAAAATTCAAAGCCAGCTTTCCAGTCAAAGAAAAGCCTGCATGTAAACAAAACATTATCACACAAGTATGGTACTCAACCTTTGGCCTACAATAAATGCATATCAATCAAAGCTCTAACACACAATTTGATTAAAGAACTGTGTAAAGTCATATTTGAAGGTCAAGTGCAAGATTGTGTTACGTGTAGTGATTTTTCCTGTTCTAACACACACAATACTGTACACTCAACTATCTTTCAAGTTATGCACAACATAAAAAGTGTTGGCAGCCTGCCTCAATAGATTAAAATAAACATTTACCAGACCACTAGTTTCACTATTTTTGCCTTCCTCTAACGGAAGTTCAATGTAGTTTAAAAGATATGTAGTTTCAGATTCCGTATTTAAGTGAACAAATACAGCATTCAGGAACAAAAACAGATGAAGGGTGAAGAACAACTTCTCTCAACATCACACACAAAGTCAGTTATTGCGCACCAATTTCACAAATGATGTTGAAAAAAAATGTATATATATATATATATATATATATATATATATATATATATATATATATATATATATATACACACACACACACACACACACACACACATACACACACAGTATATACATATACAGTGGCTTGCAAAAGTATTCAGACCCCTGACGAATTCTCTCATATTACCGAATTACAAATGGTAGATTGAAATTTCGTTCTGTTTGATATTTTATTTTTAAACACTGAAACTCAGAATCAATTATTGTAAGGTGACATTGGTTTTATGTTGGGAAATATTTTTAAGAAAAATAAAAAAAACTGAAATATCTTGCTTGCATAAGTATTCAACCCCTGTGCTGTAGAAGCTCCCAGTTTGCACTGATTAAAGAAATTGCCCTAACGAGGACACAATTACCTTACCATTGGCCTCCACCTGTGAACCATTAAAGTTGCTGTCACATTTTCTGGATAAAAACCCCACTGTTGAAGGATCATTGGTAAGGCTGTGAATCTGAAGGAAAATGAAGACCAAAGAGCATTCTACAGAAGTTAGAGATAAAGTAATACAAATGCATAGATTAGGGAAAGGGTACAAAATAATATCCAAGTGTTTGGATATCCCAATGAGCACAGTTGGACCAATAATCAGGAAGTGGAAGCTGTATCACACCACCCAGGTACTGCCAAGAAAAGGCCGTCCCTCAAAACTCAGTGTTCAAATGAGAAGGAGACTTGTGACAGAAGCCACAAAGAGGCCAACAATCACTTTGAAGGAGCTACAGAGTTCAGTGGCTGGGAGTGGAGTAATGGTGCACCAGTCAACCATATCAAGAGCTCTGCAAAACACTGGCCTGTATGGGAGGGTGGCAAGAAAGAAGCCGTTACTCAAAAAGTACCATCTGAAAGCACGTCTGGAGTTTGCCAGAAAGCATGAGAGAGACCCAGCTGCGAGGTGGGAAAAGGTTTTGTGGTCAGATGAGACCAAGATAGAGCTTTTTGGCCAAAACTCAAAGTGCTATGTGTGGCACAAACCTAACCCTGCCCATGCCTCAAGACACACCATCCCTACAGTGAAGTATGGTGGTGGCAGCATCATGCTGTGGGGATGCTTCTCATCAGCAGGGACTGGGCATCTTGTTACAATTGAAGGAACAATGGATGGAGCAAAATACAGGAAAATACAGCAAGAGAAGCCACTTCAGTCCACTAAAACACTGAAGCTTGGGAGGAAATTCACCTTTCAGCAGGACAATGATCCCAACCACAAGGCCAAAGCAACACTGGAGTGGCTCAAGAACAAAAAGGTGAATGTCTTACAGTGGCCCAGCCAAAGTCCTGATCTCAATCCCATTGAGAATCTGTGGCACTATTTGAAAATTGCGATCCACAAGTGTCGTCCAACCAACCTGAACAACCTGGAGCAAATCTGCCAAGAGGAATGGGCCAAAATCACTCCGACACTGTGTGCAAAGCTGGTACATACTTACCCCAGAAGACTTAAAGCTGTTATTGCAGTGAAAGGTGGCTTTACCAAATATTAATGTGGGGGGGTTGAATACTTATGCAAGCAAGATATTTCAGTTTTTTATTTTTCTTAAAAATATTTCCCAACATAAAACCTATGTCACCTTTGTCACCTTAAAAAAAATACTGAACAGAATGAAATTGCAGTGTACCATTTATAATTCAGTAATATGAGAGAATTGGTCAGGGGTCTGAATACTTTTGCAAGGCACTGTGTATATCTATCTATCTATCTATCTATCTATATATATATATATATATATATATATATATATATATATATATATATATATATATATATATATATATATATATATATACAGTGCCTTGCAAAAGTATTGAGTCTATTACCAATAAGTTTATTTTTCATATTTCAAAATCTATTACATGTTTTTAAAGTTATTAAATGTATCTAAATTTTCAATCCATACAATTGCATTTTTTTTATCCATCCTGCCTAGCTGGACAGCTTGTCAGTTTGATATTGCACACAATTAAGCTGGTGCTTACAGTGTGGCTGCTTGGCATGCTGCAGAACAATACAAGAATCCATATATGTTTATATGGCCGATTTCACTGAAGGGATTAGCTTCCTACTGTACTTCCAATTGACTTTAACTTAATACAGTAACTGAAAATGATTACCTGCTTAGTTTAAACCATATGCTAATCAAGGCATGCCATTTAGTAGAGGAGGACAACCACAGGGAATATATTGTTTTCAAACACACTCCCTTGACAAAGGTATGTTAAACATACCGAAACGTTGGAAATTTGCACTATATATACATTTTTGCTCAGAGCCAATTCGTTCCGGTATGTTTGACATACTTTTGTCAAGGGAAAGTGTGTTTGAAAACATATTTATAGGCTTTGATGCCATGGTAACCACTTTAAATCATGGTATTTCTCTTTAAATCTTTGGGATGTCAATCACTATATAGCTAATAATGTAACGATCTACTGTTCCTTTCTATTTAAACCCAGGCATTATTTATCTCAGGCATATTTAGTCATGTATTTTCTTTTCTTCTTCTATACTGTACAGTATCTAATTTTATTTTTTTAGGTCATCCATTTTGGGTATGTTCCTTGTAAGGTGCTTAACTATTGGTTAATTTACTTTATTTCTTTATATTTGATTGGTGGTTCTGTATTCTTTATGATGCACCTGTTTTTCCTACATATTTTAATGTATAATATTTTTGCATTATGAAGTACACGTACAAGTCGAAGTACCCGGGTACGACCCAGGTACGTGGTTGCACACTACGAGGGATTCTGACTCACGTATCCAGAACCCGAGTGGGAGTTACGTAGTTAAAGAGTTCGGTTGGAATGAAAACGAACAGACACAGATGATCCCCGGACCGAGTCTGAGAGTTTGCCTTAGCGCTTCTTTATTCTCAGTTAAATTTAGTTTACCTTTAATTATTGGGCCTGTTACTGCAGTGTTTAATTTCTAACTAGTTCAATATACATGTCCGACCATTTGTTTCTTCCCTCTGGAGGAGTGCAACGGTGCTTTCTTTTAATTTGTATTATATGTTCACGCACATACTTTCACAAAGCTGTCTATCACAATGACTTGGCAGCTAAACTAACGCACTCTAGATATCGAGTCTGTGACACGGACAAGATGCTTTACAGTTCAGCCTGTTTTTTTGTAAACAGATTAATTGCGAGCGGCGACTGTAGTGTCGGATTTCTCCTACATCCGTGCGAATGAAATGGATGTGTTGGTCTGACGTCATCATCAAGGATCACCACCTCTTAACATGTATAGGATCATTATTTATCCCAAAAGGCTGTCTCAATCTGTATATTGACGATAAACACAAATTGATCATGTATTGATGCTTGTAATAATACCACAAACCAAAGACTGTAGTATTTAAAACGCCAACCCTACATCGGTATCGATATTCAAATGTAATAACCAAGAACTGGTGAGCAGCTGTATCCCCTATACAGCTACACAACTCAGATTCTCTGTGTTCACTCCTACAATATCAAATGTAATCATCTCTATTCTTATGATAACAAAATTATACACATAGATAATTAAATAATACTAATAAAAAAAACCCTGCTATCTTACCCGTTAATCGCTGGGTCATCGGGAGATACGCTGTGTTGTATCTACTGTAACCACCCATTCGAAGTTATTATTAGCACAGTGTATCTAAAAGTGAAACTGTGACCTGTAGAAACCCATGTTTCTGGAGGACAGCAAACGCAGATACACAGGAAAATGTTATATAGGAAGATGGGTGCTGGGAGATGTAGTAAAAAATAAATAAAAATTTTAAAAATTGGCAAAGCAAAATTGGAGTAGGAGCGCGAAGATTTTCTTTCTCTGATTTGAGATTAAGAGATTCGAGGATCGAAAACAGAAATTAATCTGCGACATTGTGACATACCAATGGTATCACAATATGAACCAGTTCCCACTGTTGATAATGTATTGCTGTTCTACCAAATAATAACAGTCCTGTTCGCAACTTGCTAAGGACTCTGATTTATTTATTCATTTATTTATTTATGTAATATTCAAATTGTATTTACACTTGCAAAAACTGAGTTCTTACTTTTAATAGAAAACAGAACTGTTATGTTCACATCAGTAACAGTGCATTCAGCATTAACACAATAGTCCCTGTAAGATGTGTTCCTGATTACATCACTTTCAAAATCGAACAAGTTCCACATTAATAAGCTTCCTAAAATATAAACATTATACAACGTCCTGTTAAATGACAGCAATGTGAAAATGACATGAACATTAATTATTTATCCACTAGATGGCAGGGTTCACTAAAAAGATAACCAAAACAATACTGCAGGATACTAGCAGAACATAGTTAATGCATATTTTATAAAGGCAGCGTTTCACCAATTTGCATACTCTGAGAACACATTATTTCACAATTTAAGTAATACGAATGTTCACACAAAGTGTAATGACTACAATACCTTTACACAACATATTTACTGGACTGCAGCGTCCTTTGTGCTTATTTACTTCCTGTAGTGGAATTTCCATTCTACTACATACAATCTACTGCAGTAAATAGTGTAGTTGCAGTACATATTGTAATAAAGTGTATTACAATCAGATCCAGTAGCTGCAGTTACAGTAAACCACAAATGCATCTTGAAGTTAATTGCATGTGAAGTAAAAAGTGTTGTACACAATTCTAGGCAGCAATTGAATGGTGTTTTCAGGAAAGCTGATAAGTTCATTTGTACATTTAAACTGATATTCAGGAACTGCAATTGAATCTGTGATGACAATACAAGTCATCAATACGTATGTGTGCGTTTTCCTTGGCAGGGCTGCTGATGGTCAAACAGGTAAACATAAAAAATACTAGAAACAAGAAGTAATTTCCAGTACATTGTGCACTTCTATTTACAATAAAAAAAAAAAAAAAAAAAAAGATTAAACAAAATACAAACTGAAATCACAGGTTGTTAATACAGGGCACAGTACCTTGAAGCCCAGGCCCCAGCAGCACACCTCATGCCCCTACAACAGGGTTTTTAACAAAACATTAATTTCACATACAGTATAGTCAAACACAGCCAGAATGTGAACCCGCCATGACCCCTCAATCTAAAATGTTAACCACTAAGAAATGTTGCTGGTTTAGCAACCGGTAGAGATTGGAAATAAGTGCATTACAATATGTGTTAATGAGACTATAAATTATACTGACTGCCTCAATAAACTGGAAAGCCCCTCTCCAAACAATTTATAGACTGGCGAGTATTTAGGATTAAAAATCATGCTACAGTATTTGGTCACTTAAGATTTATGTTATGTACGTCCCTGAAAAAAATAGCCAATAAGGCTTACTTATATGTGCCAGCTATCCACGAGGGCCTAGCAACCTATTGACAGTGTTGGTTCGTAGTAAATACCTAGGGGTGGATTTTATTAACCTATATCCCAGCAGGATAAAACACAGCTGGATTATTTTAAAGCATTTTGCAGGACCAGGGAAACCTCCATTACTTATTTTTAGGGGTAATAGCCCAGATAGCCATGGCTAGGTGGCTGATACCATACCACTTGTTTAACCAGTGCTGCAAAATTCACTACAAATACCAGGTGAAGTGGCTTGATCAAATTATTCCCAGCAACCTTGCCCAAGAAACATGAGGATTTGGGTCATGGCAGCACCCAAGGCATATTGTTGAGTTGAGATGTGTGGATTCATCATGAGGTTTTGTGAGGGCAGTACACTACTTTATGAAGAGTAAAGGCAGTTTTGGAAAAGCTGTTGTCTTCTTCTGCTTCCTGAGCAATCCAGCAAGGTAAGCTGTATTTATTAAAATATATTTGAAAGGAAATTGTCCATTTCCTAGAAAACTGGGGGAATTACAGATAATCCAAACATGTTATGTTTAAATGAATGCAAAGTGAAAGTATTACATGAATGTCAATGTGAAAGTAACATACTGTGGATTATAGTCAAGTTTTGACAGCTGTGGTCAGTAACTGCTTGATTATTTTCTGTCATTAGCTAACATTGAACAACAGTGTACAGTAAGTATGTGATAAGTCCCACTATTTTAAACAGGTTCTTGCTGCAACAATGTATAGCTGCATAAACACTGCCCGGAGGGGATAGGCACATTGATTAATGAACCCTCTGTTCTGTGCCGAACAGCATTTTAAAAACAAAAGTTTAGCAATATATAATACTTAGTAATTTTGTAAATATAATTTTGTGTGGTCTTCTAATCTAAATTAAATGTCTATTTATACAAATCACATATATTATCACTGAGGATGTTATGAGAGTATCAGGCACCATTGCTGAGCCCAAGCAAGATCGCATCCAATCTGAGGGGAAATGGCACAGGAGGGACTACAAAGCTTACATTAATAATGGTAAAACTTTATCGAAGAAACACTTTGTGGTGTTACTGAAATGAAACACGGTTGTCCCAAACAGATGTATGCATTCATAACAGTTAGAATTTAGATTAAATGTTAAGTGTATCTCTGTTTAGGGCAGATGTCCATCAATTATTAATATTATTATTTTTTTTTTTATGAACATTTTAGTGCGTCCAACTATTATAAGTTATGTAAAAAGAAAAAAAATTAAAACAGTATTTGTAATATTGAAATTATTCACTTTTTTTAACAGCTAAGTAGATAATCAAACAATTACACTAAATGGGTACATTTTCTACTGTAGATAGATATACTGTATTAGCCCACGTTATCACAATTAAATTGGTGACTTCTGACAATGAATACGTTTCACGATGTTTCAATGAAGAACCTGAGTAGGCTTAAAATACATATTTTATTTATAAATGTGAGTGATTTATTTAAGAGATAAAGGCATTGCTGAGGTGTTTCACAGCAGGCAATAATGAAACTCCTGTGTCAGTAATGGTAGAGACTGCAGGTTTAAGCCATTATTTGAATGAATTACAGTACTACCCAAACACCCCAGCTATTCCATTCTTATTATTATATTATAGAACTTTCAATGTTTTTTTTTAGTTTTTTTTTTTACTTAATTACTTTTGTTTGTCTGCAATAATCATTGTAGCCCACTGAAAGAGTTTCTGAGAGCAGAGCTCAAGCATGCTTGAGAAGCATTTCGTCTGTAAGCTGTGCTTAATTTGCCATTCGTAATTGAGTAATAACAGAACAATTGACCTCCATAGAAACAATAAGTCAATATATATATATATATATATATATATATATATATATATATATATATATATATATATATATATATATATATATATCATTTTCTATATGATAAAAAAAACATATACTCTTTTGGTATTTGTGACATTCTTCAGGGGGTTTTAAAGTATGAAGCCAAACCCATACATTGGTATTATGAGCAACTCAGCTAAAGATGTCATGAGGAAAAATAACGAAAATTAATTGAATTGCTTCTAAATGTTGCACGTCCCTGTGGAACATGTGTGCTTGCTTTGAATACACTAGGCTTTGAAGGCATATATCTCTGGTAAGGGCCTCTCCTTTATGGAGCCACATTGCTCTGTTTTATTTACTCCTTACTTTTTGCATATGTACAGCCATACATCTGTTTGTCATTTGCTTCCCAATCCAAAGTTTTCATGGACCTGTCCTTCTCAACAGGATATATATGGGACTAAGTGGGGAACTATCCAAACTAGAAGATCAGAAAATTCTGAAAACAATAACATGTTATGCTGAGTCACATGTCTTGTTGGATAATCAAATACCATACTGTGGCAAAGTGGTTTGTAGTGCTCCGGTGTATAGGTGAGTTGAGGTGCTCCAACAAAGGACAAACACGAAGTCTACCGGTCAGGTTTCTTTTAATGCCCCTGTGAGGCGAGAGTGTATTAAATGGAATGTCCAGACAGTAATTTATGTGTACAGAAATAAAATAATTTATTTTTATTCTCTATACACAACAAAAGGATTAAATAACAAAAGAAAACAAAATGGTGTGAGGGAAGGAGTGCAGGGGTGAGATCCAAAACAAACTGTGATGACTCGTCTTTAATTGTCTTCGTGGCGACCCATACATAAACAAAAAAAGACAAAAGAAATGTTAGTGTTTTAAAAATCCCGCTGCACAAAACCAGTCTCTCCCTCCACCCGTTACTCCTCCTATTTTACTTTCGGACCAACCCCGAACACAGTAGTACGTTCTCTTTAGTATGTAATGTCCCGCCTCTGTAGTCAGTGGAACACCAATCCCCAACCGACACGTGTCCTTATCCTTCACTTGACTCCAGTGGCTGGAATTTACATACTCGTACTTCCGCCCCTCACCAAGGTGCCGCCCCTCAAAAAGATGACTTTTGCCATGGTCACGAGATCTTGGTAAGGGAAGTCCCGAGTTGGTTTGATGCCATCTACTGTCGGGAGGCTGAATCACAGACCGAAAACCCTTTGACTCATCACAGCCCCTTTTAATCCGGGTTTCAAATAATAAAGCTGGCTCTACCCAGCAATGGGTATTGCCAGTGAAAACTGGACCCAAAATAATAAAGCTGGTTCTACCCAGCAATGGGTATTACCAGCTACAACACAAAGGGGTTGCAGTCCCGAAACAATAAACACAAAAACACGTCTCCAAACTGGGTGCTCTGGTGCAGGTGCGGTGCTCTGAGTGCTGGTGCTCGTGCGCGTTCAGGTCCGGGCTTCTTGCTGCAGCTCCAGCTTCGTATCAACCGTCTGGTAAAACAAAAACAATACTCCTCAAGGAACCCACACTTCATTCACAATTCCGTCCTTGTCTCCTCCCATTAACCACAACAAAGGAGCCGATTACGGCGTCACGTCCCCCTAAAGTACCCTAAGCCCCGCCCCCTCCGATAGCTAGTTCAATCACGTCTCCTCCAATTCATGACTGAAACTTCGCTCACCGTACTAGGGCGATGACTCCAGGTACCGTAATGCCGCCCTCTTCCTGAATGGCCGGCTCCCGACTGTCCCCAGGATGAACTGCCCAACCATTCAGTAGGAAGCCCGCAGCTCCTGTTGTACAGTGCCCTCACTGGTCGAGAGGGAGATTTTTGATTCGGATTCATTCGCTCTCCGTCACATATCCCACCGCTCAGAGTGGAGCCGAAGGAACACTCGGCTGAATCTACCTTACCCATTATACCCCCCTCCCGGGAAAAGTAATCCGCATTTTGATGATCTTTCCCTGCACGGTGTGTCATGAAATACATGAAGGGTTGCAGCGCCAGATACCACCGAGTTATCCGGGCATTGCTATCCTTCATCGTGCTTAACCATCTGAGTGGGGCGTGGTCAGTGACGAGATTGAATGAATGACCCAAGAGGTAATAGCGTAAGGTCTGAGTGGCCCATTTAATGGCCAGACATTCCTTTTCTATGACGGAGTAGTTGCGCTCCCGAGGGAGCATTTTCTTCCTTATGTAGAGGATGGGGTGTTCTACTCCGTCGACCTGCTGGGACAAGACCACCCCCAGACCAACATCCGAAACATCGGTGTGGAGGAGGAATTCCTTATCAAAATCTGGTGTGATCAGGGCGGGGGCTCGGCAGAGTCGTTGCTTAATGGTTTCAAAGGCCCCTGACATTCCCCTGTCCATTTAATTAAATTTGGTGCGCTCTTTTTAGTGAGGTTCACTAGAGGGTTTACCACTGTGGCGTACTCGGGGATGAATCGACGGTAATAACCGGCCAACCCCAAGAGAGACCTCACCTGGGACTTGGTTTTCGGGATTGCCGCGTCCATCAAAGCCTGGACTTTGGTGGCGACGGGTTTCACCTGCCCATGTCCCATAATAAATCCCAAATATTGTGTTTCTTCTTTGGCAAAGGCACATTTACCCAAGTTAGCTGTCAGCCGGGCTACCCTCAGAGACTGCAAGACGGCTGCGACCCTAGCCAAATGCTCCCGCCAGGTGGAGCTGTAAATCACCACATCATCAATATACGCTGCTGCATATTCATGATGTGGGCGTAAAACCTGGTCCATTTGTCTCTGAAAGGCAGCAGGCGCACCATGTAGCCCAAACGGCATGGTTGTGAAATGAAACAAACCATCAGGGGTAGAAAATGTCGTTTTCTCACGTGATCTGCGGGTTAATGGGATCTGCCAGTATCCCTTCGTCAGGTCCAAAGTCGAGATGAACCTCGCTGTTCCCAGTCTGTCTAGAAGCTCGTCGACCCGAGGCATGGGATATGCATCGAACTTGGCAATAGCGTTCACCTTGCGGAAATCAACGCAGAAGCGGTTGGTGCCGTCCTTTTTGGCGACTATCACAATCGGACTGCACCACTCGCTCCTGGAAGGCTCAATCACCCCAAGCTCGAGCATCGCCCGCACCTCTTTGCGAACGCCACTTCGTCGACTTTCTGGGATCCGGTAAGGTCTCTCTCAAACCGTGACACCTGGGGGAGAGATAATGTCATATTCAACGAGATTAGTTCTGCCGGGCACATCAGAAAAAACATCCATGAACTCCTCAATTAACCTACGCAGATCTCTCTGCTGATCTGGGAGTAACTGTTCCCCCATCGGAATGTTCTGTATGCTAGGAGCCTCTATACAGGGTCCAAAATCATCCTCTACCTCACCTGGGGCTATAAATAAGGCATCCCTTGCCTGCCAGGGCTTTAATAAATTGACATGGTAAATTTCCCGTTCATTACGGCGATCGGGCTGTCAAATTTCATAATTAACTTTCCCTATAGCCCGAATCACCTCATATGGCCCCTGCCATTTAGCATATAGCTTCGATTCCGACGTGGGAAGAAGCAGCATTACCTTGTCTCCTGGCCGAAAGGTCCGAATCCGTGCATTTTTGTTGTAATGCTGCTGTTGTCGGTGCTGTGCCGATTTTAGATTGTCCTGGCCCAAACGACCGACCAAATCCAGGCGATCATGGAGTAGGAGCACATGCTGCACTACATTTTTGGACGAGCCTTGTGCTCCTCCCACCCCTCTCTCAACAGATCGAGGATACCGCGAGGTTGTCGGCCGTACAGGAGCTCAAAGGGGGAGAACCCTGTTGAACTCTGCGGCACCTCTCTCACTGCAAAAAGGAGGTAGGGGAGAAGCGATGCCCAATGTTTTTGCTCTTGATTCACAAATCGTCTCAGCATCTGTTTTAATGTTTGATTAAAACGTTCCACCAAACCGTCCGATTGTGGGTGATAAACGGACTTCCTGATGGGACGTATTTTTTATATTTTATACACCTGCTGTAGCGTTTGAGACAGAAAGTTAGTCCCATGGTCAGTCAGTATTTCTTTGGAGATCCCTGCTCTCGACATAATCTGTACTAGTTCTTTGGCTATTGCAGCGGCACTAGTGGACCTCAATGGAACTGCCTCTGGGTATCGCGTTGCATAATCCACCACTACTAATATATGCATATACCCAGAGTCAGAAGGTAGCAAAGGGCCAACTATGTCCATTGCAATGCGCTCAAAGGGAGTGGAAATAATTGGCAGTGGGACCAAAGGAGTGGGGCGCACTCGACCCGGCGCTATTCGCTGGCAGTCTGGGCATGTGGCTACATATTTCGACACTTCATTATGAAGTCCTACCCAATAAAATCGAGCCAATATGCGTTCCCTCGTCTTGTCGGCTCCCAAGTGTCCTGCAAAGGGGATGTCATGCGCCAGCCTCATGACCTCAGGCCGACACGACGGGGGAACCATCAATTGCGTTACAGGCTGTCCTGTGCCCGTGGCAGGGTTTACCCTATACAGTAATTGCCCCTTGATAATGAAGTGCAGATATACTAGCGCCCCAGCGCCTTCAACGTCCTTACCTTCAATAGACCGGACCTGTTCCCAAGCGTGCACCAGTGTGGGGTCGTTTTTCTGGTCCCACACTAGGTCCGCGCTTGAGCCCCACATGTCCGGTACATTGAGAGGGGCTGGAGTAGCATCTGCCCTGGATGGCCCAGTAACCTCGCCCCCTCGGTCACACTGCGTACCGACTCCCTTTGAGTGGCGTTTGATACCATCTGCGCTCTCTCCCACCAGTCCCCAGCCTCGTTTTAGAGATGCACCTTCCCATTTTTCGATCCGTCTCTCTCTCTTTGTTTTCCTAGGACGAAAAAGAGAATTAAACAGGTCGGCTTGCAGGGGAAAAATATCAACAATCGTTTCCCCTGCTCTGTCTGCCACGGTTACGTGTGTGGTTGGGACTGCCTTTTGGAGCAATTGTCGATACTGTGGCCAGTCCCGACCCAGGATTACGGGATGCGGCAGCCTTTCCACCACCCCCACTATGAGGTGGCGTTGTGTCGAGCCTATCGACACGTATGCTTTTAGGGTGGGATATGTCGCCGTGTCTCCATGGATACAGGAGATCGCCACCTTGCCTTGTGGCTGCCACGACATACCGCCTAAGAGAGACGTTTGAATTAAGGTCTGTGCACACCCTGAGTCCACTAAAGCATGGGTACTCACATTACCAACCACTACATCAATAATACAAGGCCCCTCCCGACCCTTTCCCCGTACCTTACCTGCCTCAGATGCCAGATAACAGGTCGCCACGTTGCACTCCATTGCCGCGGGGCACAAGCGGGCGATGTGTCCAGGCTCATGACACCTGAAACAGACGATCGGGGCAGAAGGCACTGGGGTTAGCTGTCTGTCCCGCTGCTGATACTGCAGCGGGTCGGGGGCAGTAAATCTACCCCAGCTGGGGGCCAACCGCTGTCTCCATGGTAGGGAGGTGGGCCGGCCCATTGAGGCTGGTGATCTGGGAGGTCTGGTTCCCAACTGGAGAGACGAGGGCACTGATCTTTCCCTGCACGGTGAGACTGGTCACAAAGTTTTTGCGCGACCACCCTGGGGCGGGTCTCCCGTGGCCTCTGATACTCCCGGAACCGCAGCCGATGTGTCTCCCCCGTGATATTGAGGCGTCGGAGGATGGCCTGTTTGACCAGGTCGTACTGGCTAGCCTCCTCATTGGTCATGGCCTGATATGCTGCCTGAGCCTCCCCGATCAGACAGGGACCCAGTTGGCTGGCCCGGTATTCCTTCGGCCATGACGCAGTGGTGGCCAACCGCTCGAAGGCAACCAAGTACGCCTCCGGGTCATCCTCCGCAGTCATCTTTTGCGCCTGTGTATTGAGAGGTGCCATCATGGGTACTGCTGGAGTTCGGGGTGCGTTTCCAAGACCGACCCTCTCGATCAGCGCCGTGAATCTCTCCTCCCTCTGTCTATCCTCCGTCTCCCGTCTGTGCTCCAGTGCCTGTAGCAGCGTGGTTAGCGCAGCCATGTCCATGGCTCCCGTTTCTGACACCAATTGTGGCAAAGTGGTTTGTAGTGCTCCGGTGTATAGGTGAGTTGAGGTGCTCCAACAAAGGACAAACACGAAGTCTACGAAGTTTCTTTTAATGCCCCTTTTAATCCAGGTTTCAAATAATAAAGCTGGCTCTACCCAGCAATGGGTATTGCCAGTGAAAACTGGACCCAAAATAATAAAGCTGGTTCTACCCAGCAATGGGTATTACCAGCTACAACACAAAGGGGTTGCTGTCCCGAAACAATAAACACAAAAACACGTCTCCAAACTGGGTGCTCTGGTGCAGGTGCGGTGCTCTGAGTGCTGGTGCTCGTGCGCGTTCAGGTCCGGGCTTCTTGCTGCAGCTCCAGCTTCGTATCAACCGTCTGGTAAAACAAACACAATACTCCTCAAGGAACCCACACTTCATTCACAATTCCGTCCTTGTCTCCTCCCATTAACCACAACAAAGGAGCCGATTACGGCGTCACGTCCCCCTAAAGTACCCTAAGCCCCGCCCCCTCCGATAGCTAGTTCAATCACGTCTCCTCCAATTCATGACTGAAACTTCGCTCACCGTACTAGGGCGATGACTCCAGGTACCGTAATGCCGCCCTCTTCCTGAATGGCCGGCTCCCGACTGTCCCCAGGATGAACTGCCCAACCATTCAGTAGGAAGCCCGCAGCTCCTGTTGTACAGTGCCCTCACTGGTCGAGAGGGAGATTTTTGATTCGGATTCATTCGCTCTCCGTCACACATACCTTGGTCAAACAATGCATAATCAACACTCAGAACGAGTGATTGTTATTCACGACATTCACAATCAGAGTTCAACATCTGATAATAGGGGAAAAGTCTTTCAAATACGTTGCTAAAAGGGTTTCAGAACCATGTTAAATTGTAGTTTCCTTTCCTGTGTCCTTTCTCATAGCCCCTCTCCTGAAGGTGGCTCCTGCCATGATGAACATGTAAGCCTTGCAGTTGGATCCTTCAGTTGCTGCTCCATTTTTTTTTAACAGCATCACTTTTGCTGTGTCCTGAGTAGTCAGGGACTGTGTCCTCCTTGAAAGTTTTCGATTGTATTTTTATGCACGCCCCTGAGTGACATCGCTGTTGGCAGCTCAGAGGTGGCACATGGTATTACAGTCCATAACCTGTATTGTTCACTTGTTTTATAAAATAAAAACATCTTCGTACCTGTGCACATTTGCATTCTCTCAAGTGGACTCCCACACCATCAGACCAAATAGTTTTGCATAGCAGTATATATTTTTCAAATGTTCATGTATCAAGGGTCATAGATCAGCTGGGGAACAAAATTTAACACATTTCTCAAATTTCATTTGGTTCGCTGAGCAGGAGAAGGTATTTGTCTTATGATCTTATGAGCACAGTAGGATATCAAGATCCCACTTACTCCAGCAAGGCTGATGCTGGAACAGAAATCAGAACTGACACTTTTATTACTGCTAACTGGTAAATGCTTTGTGTTTTGGGGAGTTCTGGTTTAAATCTTTATTTCAAAGAGACAGACATACTGCTCTATAACTAATTATTGTTAAATCCATCTTCTCGGTTACTGAGCTGGTGTCCAGGTACTGTGTCCCACTGTTGCCAGGTCCAGCTCTGGTACTGTGTATATCTCAACTATATTGAAGGGCATATTTTTTTAATGAATTCAGATAAAATTTCTTGGGGGTGGGGGGTTGTTCAAGCATTTTGCAAATAAAAAAAATCTCCCACTGTTTCTATGGCGGTCAATTGTTCTGTTATTATCAGCTAACTTGGGAAAATGTGGCTTCCACTTGCACAGATTCTGCTTCATCATACATGCCAGGGACATTAATCAGAGACCAGAACTGCTCCTCATCATATTCCACATGTAAAGTGTTTTTTTCTGAGATTTTTTGCCCCCAAATTTACAGATGTTTGAATTAAAAACCGATTGCACCGATTTTATCCCCATTTTAATATATGTAAAATGAACTCCAAAAAATTCCCGGAATTTTTTTTTAAAAGATAAAAACTGAAAACGTGCAACACTAGTTATAAGTCATAAGGTGAAGCCGAGTGGCTTTAACTGCCCAGAGCATGTGGACATTACAGTATATCCCACACCCTGAAGTGCCTTATTGTGCTTATAAAATGGGTCAACTAACTAAATAGAAAAAAAAAAACATACAAACATGTTTTAATTAGCAAAAAGTCATTTTTATTAAATATCCTTCTGCCACTGCCTGACCTAAAAAAAAGAGTCCCTTAAAACTTAAAAAAATAAAACCAAATATGCATTAATTAAAAGATTTATTAAAAGCAACATTTTTTGTAATAAACATTGAACTGATTAAAAACAAAAAGTACTATTTATACATATTAAATAGAACATTGCAATTAAAATTGCAGTTTTGAAAATTTACAGGCCCTTCTTTTAGGTTTTCATTCTGAACAGTAGGTAAAGCTGCGGCGATGGATTTCGAGGCGTTTGATCATTGCAGCTGGCCGTGTCATTGTCTGAGGAAGTGCAGGGCATGCTCCACTGTTTGCGATCACTTGAAGACGGCACCCAGTAATTTTTAAGGCTTTACATCACACCTATGATCAGTAACATACATTATTTGCCCTGCTTCAAGCCCTGCTTCGCTAAGGAGGTGCACCGCTGTGGACCTAACGCTGTGATTTGTGTATCGGTGACTCAGTCCGGCTAGTTTGCTTAGTTTTGGTACAGATAGGGCAGAGATGATTTCCGCGGATGGAGTAAATGAAACCTCTGGAGTTTTATTTATTTGATTCAATATAATTCTTGTGATTCTTGGTTTGTTCATTAAATTATAAAGCAGAGTATTCCTGGCCGTTTTCATCATGGCAAAGCACAAACGAGTCTGCTTTTAAATCACGCAGACCTCCTTTGCCACGTCTGGCCATATTTACTTGCACATCAAACCAAACCTTTAAGATCTGTAGCAGTGTCAGGTGACAGTGCTAGGGAAGTTTTAAATTTTTTTAAATCGTCCTTTGTGAGTGACAGGAGGTACCGCTTCACAGTAGCAACAAAGATGTTTGCATTTTGAAATAGTCGGTCACTTATCAAATTCAATTTGCGGTTTATTACTGGACTATTTTAAAAATAGGTTAAAACTGGCGTGTAGGGGGTCAGCTTGAGATTGAATACTCCCTTCCCTCTGAGCTACCTACAGTGGTATAAAACTCCCGTAGCAAATAATTTAGATCAGGCAGAGGAATCACTTTGAAATCAATGTTTAATGATTTTTGTTTTAGCAAGTCAAACAGGACACCCGATGCCCAGGCAGTGGTCTTTTGTGTATTTTTTTTTTCTTCCTTTTCTTTTTCTATGTCCAGAAGCTGTGTTTAAAGACACCTAATCGTACCGTACTTTTTTTTTTTTTTTTTTCACCACTTCAATTGGTGTTGGTGTCTGATTCAGACTCATCCAAAATCTCATCTAGAGTTTGGTTACACAAATGATCAAAACTGACAAATCTTGTCAGTCATCTTTATTGCGAATTTTTTTAAATTATTGTTTTCAAAATTCTATATTAAATGTGGTTAGTCATGTTGATTAATATAAATTTAAAGATGGCTACCGTTTTTTGTTTCAAAATTCCAGTGCCCTCTGGATATCAACAAGTGATTTGCCACTTTTTGAAAAGTGACAACCCTTGGGTATATGCTGTAGTAGTCACAACCCCATATGACAGGTTTTGACCAATCAGGACAACATATTAATAATCTTTATTTTTATATAGCACCTTTCATAGTGGATCACCATCACAAAGCACTTTAAGATACAAGCCAAGGGTGTGTAAACTATGCATCAGCTACAGAGTCGCTTACAACGTCTCACCTGAAAAACGGAGCACAAGGTCAGTGGCTGAGCTGGGATTTGAACCAGGTCCTCCCGGTTACAAGCCTGTTTCTTTAACCACTAGAACACACAGCCTCCTATGACCCATTTTATAATATAAGGTAGCCCTTCCACACTACAGAGAGAACACGGAAATCAACTATGATATGAACTATGTATGTACTCAATCCAACCCCAGTTCGGACAGATCTGGAGTAGCTGCAGGTTTATGTTATTATTAAGCAATAAATTGTGTCATTCCTGGTAAAAGATCAATAGGATTTTTTTTCACCCTCTCCACCATGAATGGTAATTACTCACCTCATCACTCCCAGAGAGACCCAGGATCATGCTACATTGCCTTGTGAGTTCAGATCTCCAACCAACTGGCACCTTATAATGCAGATGGGCAGTATACTAGTGAACTATGCTCCTCAAAACAGCAGACGAGTAAACTAACTATATGTTTTAGTACTGAAAGTGTTCAAATGTTAGGCTGAGATTCAATTATTCACAGACAACTGTCCCAGACCGCATGCTTTGTGAATTACTTTTAAGGATGATAGTCATTAGTTGTTATGCTGTAATTCTGGCCAAAATCAACTAACAAGAAGCAATTAATTTAACTTGACAACTTCAAAATGCAAAACAAATTCTTCTGCAACTTTAGCGTCTTCTTCAACAGCCCATCCATGAAACTGGTTACAAAACGAGTTTGATAGTAGAAACAAACAGGTGATTAAGCACAAGGAGAATTTCTGTAATGTTACTCCCCTTTGTAATAGTAACATCCTGACATGCATAGCCTTAAGAAAAATCTAAAACCAAAAAAATGTGTTTATCCTGGAGAGATGTACACCATTTTAATAAATGCAACAGTAGAGTTTGTTCTCTTGAAGTTCTCTTCTGTTATTTTTCTCGGGTTCCTGTTAACGTTGCTCTGTATTTTCCACCAGGCTGTTAATATTTCCAGAGTGAAATTCTTAACGTGACAGTATGCAGTTGTAAATCTGAAACTGCTTGAAGGTATTATTTTCATATTTGCTGTTACTTGTTGACCATCACTGCTATTGGGACATGTCTCTCTCACACATACTTCTTGCTCATATATGGATGTTCTTATTTGAAAAACTGGACACTCTACTGAAACATGTTTGAGAATTAAGTACTAACTTCACTAAAATGTTTATTGCTTATGATTTTAAAAACCTTTTTATAAAAGCATTATGGTAATTCACCACACCACCCTGTTGTACCATAATGCTGTAGCATTATAATTCCAGGTGTTTTGACACTAAACAATAAAAATAAATCCTAAAGGCATAGAATTTTTTTTTATGTGATTCACATTTTTGTAGTCTGTTTAGTTTGATTTCAATTTGGGTTGAGTTTTCCTCATCTTTTTCGTAGCCAAGATGGATGGCAGCTGTGCTTTTTTGTCAATGATGACTGTAAAGACTGGTATCACGTTGAATCAACTTGTCCTTAATAGATTTGAAGAGGTGATACTGTTAACTGTGATAGACAAACACTAGCTTTGAAGTCCATGCTGGCCCGGCTCTTAATACTTCATATTGGTTTTGCGATTATATTGATGATTTATTCGAATTTCAATACAATTTAGAGTTTGTGTGCAGTCGTTATTATACAGTCACCAATATAAACATAAGCAGACACTCATTTAGAGTCAGACTCATTTCATTTTAGCAGACTCACTTCTAAAACAGAGAATACGCTCCTATTTTTTCCAAGTCTCTTTCAATTTTATGTTCTGACTTTGGCATCTCTGGTGCACCTATATTTTAGAGAGCTCTTATGCACAAATATAGCACATGTGCCAAGTGCCAAAATATTGGTGTCAATTCTAATTGCAAAACAAGTTTGGAGGTGCATATTCCCAACTCATTTGACAATAGTATCCATTAGTCTGGGTAACCTAGTGAGGGAACATAGGACCTGCCATGAGACAGTTTTCAGGAGCTTATTTTGCAAAAACTCTTTGTATTTCAGCAAACATTTTGCGTCACCCTGCGTTCTTAATCTCAGTTTTTCTGTAAGCAGAGCAGGGGCATGAAATGAACTGAAGAATGAGCTCACACCAGGCGCATTCCCTTCTCCTGGGGTTGAGTGTTTAACTTCACAAAGACCTGCCAGAGCTGCGCTAGTTTAAAGACCTCTAGCAAGTAGCTTTAAAAAGGGTGTTTATAAGGATGCTGGGCGTTAAACTCGCTAATTTTCAGCCCAGGAGTCATGACAAAGAAACACTGAAATAGAAACTAACTTCATGAACAGATGGTAAGCCTTCTGAAAGCTGAGCAAATAACATCATAAGATCTATACAGACAGTTTGTAGGACGTAAGCTGGCAAACTTAATTGTGAACAGAAAGATTTCTAGTCAGAACAGAGATTCCATTTCTTAGAGATAAGTACAAGAAACAATATCCTCTTCAGAAGCCTTTCCCCCTATGGATCGCTGATCTCGGCACTTCTACAAAGATTCCCACTTGCAGCCTGATTTAATAAACAAAACAAAAACAAACACCATTGTATATGAACATGCCCAAGAGTTTGTACGGGGCCTATTAAAATATGTTTTTTTCTTTTTTTTTTTTTTTAAGTAAAACAAGTCGTTAGTCTAAATTAGTCATGCACAACTTGGTCCTGTAGGGCTTGTGTCCCTGCAGGTATTTATTCCAACTGCACTCTAAAGTACTTCAATGGACCTTATTAGAAGCTTAATTGGTCCAATTAACCAATTTAAGGTATGGTTAGAACAAAAACCAGGAGGGACAGCAGCCCTCCATGACCTGAATTGTGCACCACTGGTCTAAATGATAAAGGACCAAATTCAGCAATTTTGTGACACACTCCCATGTAGAATTCAGCTTACATGGTGTGTTAGGGAGACCTAGAGGTTCTTGGAATACCAATTTACTGAACTTGGAGAGTGGCCACTTCCTGTGAATAACATGTTATCCAAAATGAAACTAGTACACAAGGGGTCTCCAACCCTGGTCCTGGAGAGCTACTGTGGCTGCTGGTTTTCGTTTCAACCAATCTCTTAGTTACTTAACTGACCCAAGTATTGGCTTAATTAGTCAAGATTAACAGGTGTTCCTGATCTTTAGCCACTGATGATGTAAAGACACATATAAAACCTGCTGGATAGGGTCTCTCCAGGACCAGGGTTGGAGACCCCTGTAGTACACCTTTGAAGATATTATTGTCCTTTAGGACAGGCCTCCAAGATGTGAGGTCTCATGAAGGATTATTATCCCTGAACCCAAGATGTCAGAACTATTTTGGTGATATGCTTAGTGGCACGTCGACTTAAATATTTCATAACCCAAATATATTTATCCACTCATTTGCCAAACAAAGGATTGCTTGGTTTATGATACATTCACAGTAATATTAATCATTATTGGCTCAAATCAATATTTAGTTCTTAGGTTCTATCAAATGATTTAATGAGGTTCGGCAGATTCAAGAAATTGATTTAAAGCAGGAATTAGTTTATTAACCAGGGTCTAAAATTAATATTAGTATTCAGTGGTTTAACATGCATAGATATTTATGTCTAAAATGACCACGGTTTTCAGATAATAATGTCTTCTGAGTCCAGTATAGTTGCGTTAACAGAATATTATTGCAACCTTGTCTTACTGTGATTCCAGCTTGCTTGTAGACGATAAGTCCTTTGGTTGTCTCATATACAGTAGCTGCTGACGTTGGGTGTTTCCCTTGGTCTTGCTTTGTCCCGAAGCAGTATGTTTCGCTGTTGCTTACGAATATATTTTGACAGTGAAGAAGAAAACATCAGTTCAATAGTCACTTGTGACGAATGCCTCTGTTTGTATGGTAGTTTATTTCATTTTAAAATAATTATTAATCGTCTGTTTGTAGTTTAAACACAATCACATAATATGACAGAGAGACAGATGAAGCGGAATATCATACAGCTGTACTAAACTCTGGAACAATTTAAAATGTCACTGCAGGCGTTCCTTTGACTTGAGTTCAGTGATTTCAAACTTTTGTTTCTCTTGCACGCAGGAAATATATGCAAGGTAGAGGAAGATTATGAAGCAGTGTGCAATTAACAGTAAAATGCATCAGAGGAAATTACACTCATTCTTTAAGCTTGACAGTAATAATGAAAACCATCCAACAGTTCAAGAACAAAAAAAATCACAAAGAACAATGAAAAACAAAGAACTATAAATAACTTTACGTGAAAGTTAAATAAGCTGACTAAACTTGTTCTCAGAAATGCTTTTCGCCCCCCTTGAAGACTGAGTTGTGTGCTAGTAATGACTATTGAATTGTTCCATTGACTACAGTTTATAGAAAGCATTAGTCGCTGGTGACTACAAAAAAATAAAACTCAGGGAAATCCCTGGTCCGAAGGGGTAAAGGCTGGCGTTGATCCACAGGGCCTCTAGTTGAGATGAAGAAAGCAAAGATCCAGAAGAGACTGCCTGAGATGCAGGAGAGGCTGACTGAGATGCAGAAGAGACTGTCTGAGATTAAAAAGAGACTGTCTGAGATGCAGAAGACTCAGAGATGCAAAAGAAACTGTCTGAGATGAAGAAGAGACTGTCTGAGATATAGACGAGACTCCCTCCCTAATAACTGATATTGATTATCATACAAAAATCAACCAGCTATTACATAAAGGTTTCCAAGTTTAACAAAAGAAAATGCAACAGCAAGGAAAACCTACCTTGTAAGATCAGCTCAATCCACCCTGGCAGCTCGGTGCTTCAGGTATTACCCTACCTGCATCAGTAATTCAATAGAATTAAACAAGGCTAGAAAATATCTTGCATTTGTTTTATGGGTTTCAAAATACAATAAAGTAACATGTACAGAAAGGGTTTTTTAATAAACAATAACACAGTGTTCCAATTAGTCTGCATTTACATTGCCTATTTATTTTTTTATAAATTAGACGTTGCCAATTCTTTACCCTGGTTTCTCCCCAATTTGGAATGCCCAGTTATTATCTGTATCCTCGGCTCACCGCTCCCAATCCTTCCTGCCAACTCGGGAAGCAGTGGTTGGGGCACACGTCCTCCTAAATGTGCTCCTGCCAAGCCGTCATTGTGAATCCACAATGAAGCCACCAGACCTATAATGCCAGAGGACAACACTGTTGTGGAGGCTCCACTGCAGAACCACAGGTGCCCTATCAGCCATAGGGGTTGCTGATGCGCGGTGAGCCGTGGATTTCCCTGCTGACCTAGGCCCTCCCTACCCGGGCAGCGCTTGCCAAATTGAGTGCCACCCCCTAGGAACTCCCAGTCGTAGTCGGCTGTGACATAGTCTGGATTTGAACTTGTGATCTCCAGGGTATGGGACACATCTTGCATTCTGCGCAGAGTGCCTTCGCTGGCTGTGCCACTCGCAACTCCTACATTGTGTCTGTTTAACAACAACAGTATACTATTTATATGAATGCAAACTCTCAGGCTACAGACCATTAACAAAGCCTTGTTTTTGTATAGAAATCGCATATCAGTGACCCTTGTCAAAAACTTGAACAGATGTCCAAAACAACACTGACATTACCTTAGCTCAGGGGTGCCCAATCCTGGTCCTGGAGGGCCGGTGTCCTCCTGGCTTTTGTTACAACTGTCCCCTAAATTACTTATTAGACACTTATTAGAAGCTTAATTGGCCCAATTAAGCAATTTAGTGTACAGTTGGAACAAAAACCAGTAGGGACACCGGACCTCCAGGACCAGGATTGGGCACCCGTGCCTTAGATGTTACGTTAACATAACCAGCTGCTACCATTCAGGCTGTGACTGTATTCTTTATAATGCATAGACTGTGGAAACAAGCATATCAGTAGTACAGCAAATACAATATTTAATTTTAGCATTTTAATATCCTTATGTATGATCAAAAATTAAATGGAATGGACTCCCGAGTGACGCATCCGGTAAAGGCACTCCACGTGGAGTGCTGGATGAGCCCTACTCTACTAACGAGTGTGGTCAGGAGTTCCCAGGGGACAGCACATTATTGGCCAAGCACATTTCTCAATGTTGACAGAATAAAATAAAATGGATTGCATGGTGAAATCACCATTCATTTTGAAGTTATAAGGGAAGAATGTAATTCCGTCACAATTCACTTGTTAAAAGCAAATCAGACTAACACCAGCTTTCAACACCCGAAGGGTTGATTTTCCACTGTGGGCAAATTGCTAATGCAAAATATAGGCCTAAAAGTTTCTTATTCAGTGGAAATTTTAAGAAACATTCTATATTGTTGGCATTTGCATATCAGAATAATTTATTCTAAAACATGTGACTATGTTTAGTATAATCCAGAAAAAAAGTTATTCCAATTTGGATTTTGCCATGAAATGCTCCTTTGAAATTCATTTTGTTTGTACGCACCCTAAAAATAGATCGTTAAGGCTGGGATTAAGTCATGGCTGTTATGGATTCCATGATTTTTGTTGGTGTCCTTGATTTTAATAGCGTGCATTGAACTTTACTAACTCTACTTGAAATTCCTCCTTACAAAAATTGCTTTTAACTTTTAACAATACAATGTAAACCAACAACCACTTTTCCGCTGTGATTTGGTGAGGCATACAGCAAAGGAAACTGGTTGAATGATCCTTAGCAGTGTATAATATGGTATGGATTGGATCATAAGGTAAAACAAAAAGTCCACTTACAAGAAAAAATGAAACGCTTCTAGCACAAACATTGTAACATAATGGGCACACATGTATATGCATTCCAATAGAAAAATCAATAGCATTTGAATACATATAGATACACTTTCCCACAGATTAATAACAGTAATAATTAGTAATAGCCACTTTTCCATTGAAATTCACATAACAGCCATTATTTTAGAATATAAACAATGATAATTGCATATGGTTGTGGCAAAGTGCCCACCCCTGTGTGTATTTTGTGTTGTGTGTTAATGTTGGTGTGTAGTCATTGGTACACGGGACATAAACGGGTTTGTTTAACATAAGTGTTTAAAATGTATATTTGTATTTAGGCAAGAGGATTGCACAGCACTTCACATGCAAGTAAAACGTAATAATATGTGAGCACGGGGAATTGCACTTTATTAATTCACGTGCCGTTGTACCGCGACTCCAATTGAATGATTGATTAGCAATCGAGCCTCGATACAGCTGCATAAAAGCTACATGTTTTCATCCACTTGGGGTTGGATGTTTGGTGAGTGGAGAACGGGATAGGAGACGGAGGTAATAATTGTGATAATTGTAATAGTATCTGCTCACCGTGTTTGTCTGTATAGTCTGTTTTGTTTTGTTTTGTTCATTTGGTTTTGGCGACGAGTGCTGTGTCCTGTGTTTTTGTTTGTTACAACCTTTCTATTTACTGTTCTGTTAACTCATTAAACGCTGAGCGAAACCGTTCGCTCAGCTCCACTAAACTCCACCTCTCTCTCTGTTTATTTCCTGTTTCTGGTCTGACGTCCCCCAATCCGGTTGTCTTTGTGACACGTGTGCATAAAAAAATGCACTTGAAACAACTGAACACAGGGCACTGCTGTAGTTAAAACAAGAACTATTGTGAGTAGAAAGCAGGTGGAACCCTTTGCAGCACCTGACTGAAGGCTCTTAGCAGGCATCAAATACTCTCCTCTCTGTACCTCCAGAAAGTCTTTTAACAGTCAGGCTAAGAGCAGCTGCTGTGGAAATAAAGTCCAACCTTTGCAGGAAGCTATAAAGAAAAGTATTTTCTTTGGCAAACCCAAGGAGGCTCTTGGCTGGCTGAATTAGAGTCTATTAATTGAGGTAGAAGCCAACATTTCCTTCTGCTCTTCAAAACTATCCCAGGAGGGTGCAGCTCATTCATCAGTAGAGTTCATGGAGTATGAAGAACATGGCACTAGATGCTTTTGTTTCTCAGAACTCCAAAGCCTCAGGTGGAAGTGTCATGACACACATCTACCCTGTTCCAATCTTTTGAACATCCAGTCTGAAAGATATGAGAGAGACAGGTGTAACAGAAAAGATCGTACTTTGCCCAACAGCATTGTGGGGGTACTCTCTGAACTCATATTTCCTGTAAAGGCCTTCTGTCTCTTTATCAACATCTGTAAGAATGAAATAGCCCCGCACTAACTCTAAGGGAAGTATTATTTGGCAGAGGAACCCAAAAAAGAAAGAACACAAGGTGAAAATTAAAAAGGGAGGAGTTGGCATGGATTTAGCACCAGTTCTCTGCTGCCATATTTCATCAGACATTTCTTGGAAAATAGAAAGGCGGCAATACATACTACTTCTTAGGATTTCTTAGAATCTAGCTTTTTCCAGCTCAAGATACACATTAATTAGGAACATGTGAGTTTCCTGCACGTCTTTTTCAAAGAATAACATAACATAAGTCTGAGTATTTATAAACAGTGCAATAGATGTGACTGGAATTTTTTTTTTTCTTCATATTTGACTTCCTTATAGACCTAATGTACTGTAAAGAATCAATTAACGCTTTCTGGAATATATCCTTGTGGGGTTTTGGAAGTGTCAAAACCAGTACAAAAACAAAGAGTTTCTAGTGAAACTTTAAAACGACTGCCTGTTTAAAATGAACATGTGGCGAATGTATTGTTGATGATATTTTCCATTATCCAGTTGAATAGTCTTATAACAAGTCATAAATATAAAAGCACTTTTTTATTTTCTTGGCAAACTCAGAAATAGAGATGCAATCTACATTCCCCAAAGGCATTAATGAGAAAACATGAAGAGTTCTGTTATTTTTGCAATCTTAAAAAAAAGCACAGAAGCATTAAAAAAAAAAGAATAAACAATTTAAAAGTCAAAACAAAAATTGAATTAAAAATGAGATTTCAACCAAATAATTAGTTACAATTGATGTACTTGCTATGGAAATTGCTTGATGTACATGTTGATGGTATCTAGATATTGACAAATTCCATTTTATATGCTCCTGTGACCGTTAGTTTCTGAGATATGACATCACATAGTGTTGGCTGAAAATGCAACTTTGTAAAATGTGTGTTACAGATTCATTACTGTGATACCATTTGTTCTGATTGAGCTACCGAGTTAAATGACTTGAGCATAACGTTCTTTGACTAGACAGGGTGTTTACAATAATCTTCCACTAATGTTGAAACTCTTTTACTCAGAAAACTCAGAAAGAATGTATTTCTCCACCGCCATTTCTGCTCAATGAATCCTGAATGAACTTCACCAGAATATCAGCCTTATGGTTACCTTGGATAAGTCATCAATAAAAGCAAGTATAATACTTGTTATTATTTAAAAATGATTGTATTAAGATACACCGTTACTACAAAAATCCAAGGTTTGCTGTTAGTATGGAGGCATTTACTCAGAACAGCGCAAACAACTTTATGAACATGGATTTATTTTTATATTAACATTTTCTGCAACAAACTTCAGATGATAATTTCTACACTTCAAGAGTGATCCAATTCAGTTAAAATGTTTGTTTGAAATCACACATTCTAATTATACATCCTTTACGGTAGGGTGCCACTGAAGGGGCATGGCAAAAGAACAGATGGGGCATCACCAAAAATGGCAGCTTCTGTCTAAACCTAGAAAGATGTTTGCTTCTAGTTCAGTCTGTGCAGCTTTGATGATAGGGGGTAGAAGAAAGCCGAGGCAGGAAAATGCAGGTGCAGAAAGCTGACTTTGCATTCCACGATTTCTGGAATTGTATTCATAACTCAAGCAACTCACCATTGCCCATCATACTCAGTTGTTATAAATCCCTTGAGTAGGCCGAGGCATCATCTCCATTACAGTCTCTCTCAATGCTGCCATCTGGGGATAAAGAGTATGACAGCATGACTGAGTTTAGCAATGAAGGGATATGCATACCACTTTTGAGTCCCAGGGATGAAGTGAGCCATTTTATATCCCACCTCTTCCACTTACTGGATCACTGTGTGACCCTGAGCAAGTCACTTAACCTCCTTGTGCTCCATCCTGTGGATGAGATGTTAATTCAATGTCCTATTGTAAGTGACGCTGCATATAATGCAGTTCACAGCCTACCTTTGTAAAGCGCTTTGTGATGGTGGTCCACTATGAAAGGTGCTATAAAAAAAATACAGATAAATAAGAGAGATCATTGCTCTATGATACGTCTTTCTTTTGCCACCTCCTCAAGAGCAACACTGGCAAAGGAACTGTTTGTTTAAGTACTCATGGCACATTGAAAGAGGTTCTGAGGTGACGTTATTTGGAGATCATAAGAATACTAAAGATTTGCTCATGCTGCAAGTTGCATTACAGTTCCTCCTACCCCATCAGAAGACCATTTACCATGCAGCATAGTAAACAAGTCACTCAGAAGGGACTCCAGAGAAGGCTTCCCAGTGACACATGCTCATGAAGGTGTTCCTGATCTTGTACTGGGAAGCTGCTCCATCACAAAGGTAAGACGGTGAATCAGTTGCTTAAGGAAGTTAATGAGGTGCCTTGGGAAGACAGGTTACAAATAAAATACACTTTCGAAATAAGCAAAGGAACACTTTCCAATGGACTTCTTAAGAGATGCCATGCAAAAGTTAAAATGTACTTGTTATTTAATGAATAATTATTAGAACAACAGACCATTCAGATAGACTGGCATTTGATTTTCTTGTAGTGTCTTCAAATTTCCCTTGCACTCCCTTACTCTAGTAATGTTGTTTCCATGGTTACATGTAGTGTGCCTTGACTCTCCAGTGACGTCACTCTAGAGTTATTTGGTTAAAGTAGGCAATCTTACAGTTTTTCAGTATGTCTCATACAGTGATTTTAACGAGTTTCTTCAAACAACACATTACAATTAATTCGGAATGGCACTTTTAATAATCTGCAATTAAAACAAGTAAATGTTAATGTATAGCACCTCAAGTTATGGTGTAAAGTTACACAGCCTGTAAAGAATCCATGTAAACATGGATATGGTGTTACTTCTATTGTACAGATGTGATTAATGAACAACACCTACAGTAGATCATGCTTAACAACTGCTGCCAGTCACTAGAAAATGTTAAAGACTTGAAAATGATGGTGGGATGGGGTGTCAAGAAAGGGTTGCATCTGTCCTCATAAGGATCATTTTCACAAAGTGGTGTCATATCTGGAGACCAATCTGCCTGCTCCTGATGGATCCCCTCTGGAACTGTTTGCTGAAATGCCTTGGGAAGAGTAACATTTTTCAGGGTTCATTAGCTGAACACAAATTACCTGGCAGGTAAAGGCATAGGTGGGTGTCAACAATGGGAATGTTACCATAGTAACTGGCTTCAAAGTTTCTAAAATGATTTGTTTGGCAATATGTTTACAAAATTTGTCCACAAAAAAAGTCTCATCCCCTTGCGTTGTTGGTCCATGTTGGAGATACTGTACCAGGATAGCTTTCTGATGTGGTTCAGAACCCTACAGACGTGATGACAGCAATTAACTGTTGGTGATATTTTCTTTATTGCTGGAATCTCCTTTTTTTCCATCCACAGACGGCCATGCTACTTCACCATGAATTACATTTGACTTACCTTTTGTGGATCCTAAATTGGTCCCAGCTGTTCTTCTGGAAAACATGTAATTATTCTGTAATACATTTGTTGTCATGAAAAACAAGGAGTCAAATCTTCAGTTGCTATGGTGGTGACAAGCAGACAATATATTTTACTGAAGTTCCCTTCATTCAACCAAGGGTTATTAGCTCTTATGGCACCTTTGTTACAACTGAATCTGTGATCTGGGTTATTGTTACCAACAATTTTTACTGTAAAAACTGAGGCTGTAATGCATTTGTGTAATGCATTCATTACACATTAATGTAATGGATTTTGTTACAAGCAAAATACTTAGCAAATTATGTTTATGACTGACTCAAGAGAAACAATTGGTTTCAGGCACTTTAACAAACCAATTATTCTGGATATTATGCAGACAAAGAATGTAGGGATGATACACAAATAAGAAATAATTCTATGTATATAAAATTCATACTGGTTGAAAGCAAGTACATTTTTGTCATCATACTTCATGCAATGCATTCTATATCTATATATCTGTATAAATGCACATACCTTTTGTGGGAAACAAACATTTGAAATCGGTTCTACAGTATATCTCAGGTAGGGCTTGAAGGGCAATAACAAATTACACTCTTAATGGAGTAACTGATTTCAATGTTCTGCTAATGTCATCAATCACTTGTTAATGATCCTTGAAGGGCTTGTTAGCTGACGTAACTAGGGGTTGCAGCTGGAAGGACATCCCTATGGGGATTACTTAATCACTTCATTGAGTCTACTGTTAACTTTTTATTTATTTAAGGATCTAGCTTATACCCTTAGAAGGTTCTTCTCAGTTGTTAAGTGGGTGTACGCTGAGATGTAACATTTTCTTTTATGAAAATTCTATGTTTATAAATCTGTATATCCCTTGTTCCTGTGGCTGATTTTAACATAGTTGTTGATTCTGGTGGAAGGTGGCTTTAGGCTCAAAATACACATTTTGCTCATTTTGTTTTAATGTTGAATTGCAAGGATCAAGAATACATTGAGTAGCCTGTTTGATTTAATTTGCCATGGTGTAACCCACCCATACAACTGTGGAGAAAAACATTACATTTTTACTTATTGATATGTTCTCCATATTATTCCTTTTAATAACTACAGACCATCAGTCTCTTGTAGTCATTGTTTTTGTCGAATTTTTGAATACATGTTGACATCTACAGGCATTACAAATTAGTATTTCTGTTATTTCTGACCATACCAAATGCAAAAGCTTCACATGGGCTTGTTAGTTCCATTTTGATTCTCCCCTTATAAACGTTTACTTTAGTAAAAGCTTAGCAACGTGAGGATGCCGGGACTCCGGCAGCCCAGAATGAGGTCAGTTTAGGGCATGTTGATCCCAGACAGTGCAGAGAGGGTTTGCATAAAGTTATAGGTCCTGGAGCGGGAAGTTCTTTTAATGGGACTAGCGCTTGCCTTGTGTGGCAAACTTTTAATTTTAGCTTTGTTTTGTTTTCGTTATTAAATCTGACACTAGGGCTACCATTTCTTCTACACTAGTGACAGCCTGTATGTTGTTCATGAAATCTGCGCACCTCTGTGGTGTGTCAACACCCAATGCTGTGCCTGCCATTATTATTCAATGACGACCCACACATGTAACAAACCCCCCTGTTACAGTTAGTATCTCTTAGCCCCAGATATTTTCAATTGGCAATAAGTGAAGCCACAGCAGTAAAAAAATTAAAACATGGTACTGCATAAATTCAACAATAAATGACAAACGTGGTAAAGGAAAATATTAATACAAATCTGCTGTGAACAAGCCACAGCTATTCACAGAGCTTTAACATATGTGTTAATTAAGGAAGGGTTTTGCAATTAAATAAGAATTGCTTCTTTTGCATCTTAATATACTGATATATTTTTTATTATTATTAGTAACAGAATTGTAATACTTGCAGGAGCATGAACATGATTTAAACAAATATATTTTATAACATAAATAGTCAGGTAACTTATCTCTTTGCATTTGGTTTAGTTGTATCCCACCACCTCCCCCATCTCCACCCTTGTAGCTACCCCTTAGTGCTAAAGATCAATACCTCTGTTCACCCTCCTAACCGAAGCAACGGATGTTACTATTCTACTGAGCCCTGGAGGCAATGGTCCAGCCTGGGAATTCTTGTGTCATTAAAGTGTGATGTCGTGAACAATGGCCGGCCATTTTTTCCTTCTCAACCAGCAGGAGCACGAAGGTCACTAACATCTGTCTGGGCACCAACAGGAAGATATCAATTTGGTCACATCTACAAATAGTCAATCAGATTCATTTGAAAGAATTGCAATGTGAAAACGAACGCATTCCGATGCGATTACAGTTGTGAAGATGAACTTAAACTCGCTTGGAGAGAAAAAAAAAATCGTTTGTTTGATATTTTTCAATGAAAAAAGTGAAGCAAAATTGTAACATTTTAGTTTGTTTGCAAGTGGATTCTGAATTGGACCTTTATAAACAAACTAGGTATGAAAGGGCCCTTATAAGCAGTTCACAACTAGACTAACACCCCGTTCACACTTGCAGTTTAGGCCGGCCGCCTTATCTCGTGTGAACGCTCGAAAAATGAAAAGGCGGCCCTGGGCCGGGTGAAATTTAGACCATCTTTTTGATGCGGCCTAAAGTACCAATGCCGCCTCAGGGCTGGCCTATCTGCCTGTGTGAACCCAACGCAGGCCCTGAGCCGGCCTTAACGTGTCAGTGCGATGAAGTAGCTCAAACCACTCCCCTACTAGGTTGAGCGTAGATCAAAACAATGTCGGTTTTAAGGGATGCTGCTGGGACGATGCAGAAATGAACCCTTAGTGGTCCATTTATTCAGCACTTGTCAGGCGCATCAGGTCCAATTTATTTTCACACACGCAGTTTTAAATAATTTTTTTCCAGAGTAAAGCAGGTTTAAAATGTATTGAATCCTAAACGGACAGTCCTGCATCTCCAGCCAAGCCTCACCCCTTGTTCGTGTATTTTTCACATACCTCTTTATAGACATAGATACTCTCCCAATCACTCGTTTTATCACCAAACTCCTCAATAATGTGATCCAAGTCATTACTTTATTACTGTAGCATTTCAAAAAGCTCTGCAAATGTCTGTGATACTCTTTGAGCATTGGATGCAGAAGCAGCTATCTCCTTTATGTTTGTGGTATCTCTGGTGAAAACCTGCAAGTTTGTCTGAGAACTCTCGGAAATACTGAGCAGCAGGCCAGAAATAAACCCACCAGGGATCTTGGATTTTATGGAACCTACGGTGATCTCCAGCCCGTTAAATAGCAATGGGGAATGCACTGAATACACCGACACTTTTGATGATGATGATGCTGGGTCAGTCATGAATGGTAAGTACTTCTTCATTATACATTTTTCATTAAAACGTGTGTGTGTGTGTGTGTGTGTGTGTATATATACACACACACATTTCAAATTGTAGCTAAGACTGTAAACCTCAATATTGATAAATAATGCATATTCAGTCACCATTAATATAATAATCTGTATTGTGACTAATGTAATGTACACGTCTTTGTTTGCTGCATTTACGCATGATCCAACACGATCGCTTCTTTCCACAGTAACCGACTGCACTGTCAACACACACCTTTATCATATCTTATGCAATAAACACAGTACCAAAAGTATTGCAAAAAATAAGATTGCCATATTTACGTCTGCAAATTTCCCAGCTCAATCTCTTATGTTGACTTCTGGGAATGCGATGTTTACGTCACTGTTCACATTCCTGACAAGCACTTCGATGCAATTTAGGCTTCCTTTTCAGCCACATATATGAACGCACTCAGGCCCCCTAAAACCGCAACTGTGAACGGAAATTTTGAGGCGTCCCAGAGACGGCCTTTAATGAATGACAGTCATAAAACAGGAAAGTATTATCTTTATTCAATCAATGGCCCAATTCATGTAGTTTTCTAGTTTAATAATCCAGTTGTGTTCTTAAAAATGAACCTTTGCTGGACACCCACAACTATAGCTCTAGAGTTAACACACCACCAAGGTAGATTATTGTGTTTACCACATAAACACTAGGAAATCGCGGAAACCACAGGGAGAGTAAAACTTGGCTTCAAAAGAAATATTCTGGTTAGCAAATCATTGAAAAGTGCATATTACCTATTTGCTGTTGGAAACATTATTATACAAGTATCCATGCTGAGATTTAGCCTGTCAGATTCAGGGTAGATACAATGATATGTTTCAGAAAGTCACATCTACTACAGTAGCAATGTAAAAGGAAATTGAGGCCTACTTCCACGTTGTCCAGCAGGGAAGCAAAAAACTGAGCTATAAATAATTGATCAATTATTTGTCTGTCATATTTCCTACATAGTGACTCATTCATATTATGTGGTACTCTGATAATCCTTACATGAAGTAATGTAAATGCTGTAAAATGGGCCCTATTTAATCTATAATAGATAGAAAATAAAGATAATGTTTATAAACTAAAAACACAATGAACGGTGCAACTCAGTTCTTTATTCTCTTTGATGAATAATGATATAATCCAGAGTCAGTGGTCGGGAGTTTCTCATTCCTTCACACTGCTATTGATATATAGATATTTGTGCATCCACTAGAGGGCCTGGATTTAAAAAAAAAAAAAAAAAAAAGCTAATATTTTAGATTGCTCAAAAACAGGAAATATGCAATTTATAATACTTTTATAAGGAGACACTTTATTAATAAGATACTTTATTGATTTTTACAAGGATGTTCACCATCAAGTGATGGAGGCAGAGCTGGTAGCCAAACACAGGTTGATGCTCCAGCTCCAGGTAATGCTTTGTAAAGTGGGATTAGGCAGGTCGAGTACACAATTTGCATGTTTTAGATGCATTGTCCACAATCAGCAATGCAGTTCTGTCACACGTGTCGGCACCTAGCGTGTCTATCATACACCCAAATGTTAGGAATCAACTGCACAATTGGGTTTACCCGTTGGACTGCTCTGGACACATTCAGACGCAAACAATGAAGCGAACATGAGATCTGCCCGTAGAGCAGACTGAAGTTCAACAGCATGGAAATATATAGATGTTGGAGACTCTTTAGCTGGGGAAAAGGCATTTTTGGAAAAATGCATGCAATACATTTTTTTTTTTTTTTTTTTTTTTAAAGATTAGATTTTTATTCTACTATCATTACTGATTAATCGTGTGAAAATGGATCCATATTTGCCCTGTTTATTTCCAAATACATATTATTCTAAAATACTTTTTTCCCAGCTAAAAGTTATGTTGTGGTCTAGAAAAAGAAACACATACTGTCACTTTATAATCCACTTTATTTCCTAGTTCTATGGCCTAACTTAATCAAAATTCCACACAAACATGCCACAAACTTGTGTTAACACTTAATAGGGTTATTATTATTATTGCTTGTGCTAAGCGCAACAGTCAACAAGCTTATAAGTCTACAGCACATGACGAGGTCACAAACTAAATAAAAACAACTTTTTAAATGTCCTATTAGAATGTTATAATTTGCATTGCAAGTTTTTTTATAAACATATTTTTGATAACCAGACCTGGAAGCCTCTTGCTATATTTGATTGACATCTCTTTGCTGACATCAATTTGTATTTAATGAGTAATTATGTAGTTTTACATATTTAATAGATTCACTGTTTAGTTTAACACCACCCACTGTTTTAGTTTTCTGTGATTCCAACCTCATTGGTTTATTGTACCTAAAAAAATAATTTAATAATAAAGAATTAATAAAATAATAATAATAATAATAATAATAATAATAATAATAATAATAATAATAATAATAATAATACAAAACATCTACTCCATATCTATTTATGCATATTAATCAGGAACACAAACATTATTCTGTAACTTAATAAATAACTTAATAGGCAATAAAACAGACAAACAAAACATTCACTACAATCAGACTTCAGACTCAGAGTTCTCTACATTGACTGTAAACACTTACGGCTGGTTTCACAAACCATGACTAGCAATAATCTTGGATGTTACCTTAGTTAAGGTAATCCAAGATTAGTGCTAAGCAGGGTCTGAGTTAATGAGTTAAAATATTACTTTGGCTAACTAGCTAATTAGAATGCATTTTACTGCTCCTATGTGACTTCTAGCAGCTTTAAAATCCAGTTAACATGTCAGCAGGCTGGGTTTTTTTTTTTTTTTTGTATATTATTTTTGATGATGTCTGTGGCAGCTGGTGCCCACAATCAGCAGCCTTCACTCATCTTTCTTGGCCGGGCCGACTGGCAGGTGCTGGGTGGAGTGAACACGCCTGGGTCACTGATCCCAAGCTGTAGATCAAAAAAGCGGGTGGAGGTTGTCACGCTGGAGTTCCTGGTGTACGTTTCCTGCACGGGGTAACAGTCCTTGACTGTATAAACTCCAACCCAGGCTTCAGCTGTAACAAACCAAACAGTTTCTCTATTAAAGTATGATGCAAGGGAAGGATTCAGACATTATACAGGGTACTAAAATAGATATGAAACAGTACCTTTTGTAAGCAGCAACAGCTACTTTGGTTGTAAATATTACTCTTTAAAAATGTGACTCTGAAAGGCCTACTAGACACGGAAGCAGTATTTTTATTTCTTAGTATGTTTAATATTTAAGAAGTTGAAACGTAAAAGTACATGGAATGGAATCCACATTATCTGAGGAAAGTGCATGATCACTTTACAGGCACCTTGTGGTGTGTACAGTGAAAAGCAGCAAACTGGTTTCAGTAAGTAAGGAAGCTGAAAATACCTTTGGGTATATAACAATAAAACACTCATTGGTGGTGTATATAGAAATACTCCCCAAAAAATTAAATGGCAAACATTTCTTCATGGAGACATTGTGAAAGACATGCATGGCACTGAATTGAAATGATTGCCATTGAATGCAAGTATCTTTTATTGCCTATACCTTTGCGGAATGCAGATACAAGGTTTGTCCTCTGATGATTTTGTGTGTATTGGAAAGAACAGAAGAATGTATTAAACAGACATCACTGAATCCTATCAAGGAATCAAATTGGAGTGCGAGACCGAGGCTTTAATTCAAGCATTTAAAAAAGGCTCAGTAGGCTTTCAGACAATACAGTAAAACCAGCAAATGCACGAGGCTCTATAGAACACAAGAACCGGTCAACAGCCTGCTCAACAGTCCTGGGAAAATAAGACCGAATCGCTGCCAGCCATGAGAACATTATTGCTTATAAACCATCTTAACCAAGTATCTGAATACAGAAGTCTTCACAAAGGTTCACCATGTACCTAACTGATGCAAATAGCTTCGGATTTACAGCTTGGGCAGGTGGAAAGGCAAACAAGGTTTATTTGGGCCACTTAAACATTTAGATCATTGTCAGCCAAGCTGTTTATCCATGTATCTCAGCACATGCTTTTTGCTTGTGAAGACTAATCAATTTACAGAAGATTCAATGAATACAAATGGGCTGAGAAACAAAATTCCCATGGCAAGGAGGCTGAATCCTCAGGGAGGAAGCTCTCCTTGGTTACCCAATGTAATGCAATCGTTGCTAAGGTCAACAAAGCCTGTTCATCTATTTGTACATAGGGAAGGGTATCCTATGGGAACCCCAATATCTGATTCTGTGGATCCAGTGGAAAAAAAAAACTCAAATGCTTGCCAGTATGGGCTCCCAAGGGCACCTGTAGAACAAGGTTTGAAAAAGTACCTAACCTGCAGACAGTTCAAAATAGAAAGTAAATGGAATGTAATTCACATATATTAAAAGGTGCGCTTTATCATCCGTTAAAAAAAATCAAAATAGTTTGTGCAGGTTTCTGCAAAGTTTACACAAAGGACCTGATGTTCTTCTGTTGAGAGATGTGAAAGCCAAAAACAGCGGTGAAAAGTCTTTTAAATGTATTGCCCAGGACCAAAACCTGGATGGGAACAGAGTGACAAAGTGTTCTCTGAAAGCGGACAATTTCTTTATCTCTCAATATCAGTTATGTATGTATGTAACCATCTATCTATCTATAAATGAATACATGTACATAAATTGCATATGAATGCATACAGTTCTAATCACAGGATATACACATACCAGCAACATTAATACACCAGAAACCCTAACAAACTAGAAATAGGAGTTTTTGTGAACAAAAACATAATCTACCATAATTAAAGTGGTATGCCATATCAGATCGAATGGTTTTAAATAGTTGGAATCTTATTGTATCCCAAATACAAAACCAACCCCTTCTTTTAATTAGTGTCGGCCTACAGAAGAGAAATCATAAAAACAAAAAGCAAGGTTCATAACTACAAACAGAGCTGTATCTCAGCTACCTCCAACTAGTGGCCAGCTGCCAATGCAAAGGCACCCATGAAAAACTGTGAATACAGACTTCTGAAATGTTTGTTTAAATAGGTTTCCTTTTCAAACTACTTTATAATGGAGGACTGTTTCCACAGACCCTGATTAGCACTAACTCTTGAACTGCCTCACACAATTCAACATTGGCTAGTCCAAGATTAGTGTGACATGTGATGCATGGATGCAAATAATACCTTCAAAGCAAACTTACTTTTGCGTGCAGGTTTTCTGTCTGACCATTCCTGCACCTCTATCTTATCATCGGGTCCCCCAATATAATAGCGATCCTCATAGGTGGAGTTATCTGGAATATCATAGGGGTCCCAAGCATCAGGAAGAAATATCTTGGAGCACTGCTTTGTGATCTGCTCAATCTGAAACATCAGCTTACTCTGGTACAGGTAGATATATTCAAAGAACCTGGAAACAACAGAAACATCACATTTAACCGGCCAGGTTTGTGGAATACAAAAAAGAACATAGATTAAAACTGACACTGGAGTTAATGATCTTATAAATAAGACCACTAACGCAGTATTGGCGCAACTTCAAAGTAGAAGTACCTACTTGCTCCTGATACCTAGAAGCTTAATTTGTTGTAAAAAAAATAATAATACATTCCCCAAAAACTGCTAAAAAGTGGCAAGAACTTAGATTTTGGTTAGCACTCCTTTAAATAATTATGTATACTACAGTAGTTTAAACAGTCTGTCCTCAAATTTGGTTTTCTTATTTTTACTTTTGTTTTCATGGCAATACATGGCTGTACACTAGAGGGTGCTGGAGCAAACTAATACAAAGACACTTCGACTGATCCAGCCTTTATTATACATGTCTATGGTATGCTAATGAAAAGCAGCACATAATTATCAAGACTAAAAAAAATAAATAAAAAAATAGTTGAGTAACTGCAACAAGAACACATCAGAATGATTATGAGGTACAGTGAAACAAAAACTAAGAACTGTTCCGTTGCATAGTAAATGGTAAATGTAAACCACAAACATACAGAAAACATGTGGCTGTAAGGACATGGCCACAATCTCTTTAACGGTATTTTTAGTTTTTAATTTCAAATGACCTCACAACCATTGTAAAATCTCAACACAGCACTAATGCGTGTTTCTCCTGCGGGTGAAAGAACTCGACTTGACAACGCATTTGAGGCCTGGTGACACACACCCTGTTGTGCTCTATTGTTTAAATATACCAGCCCTCCCAGCTTGGAAACAGCTTGTTATATACCTGTGGGGGTCTAGGAGACCACGAAGGCAGCTACAATAGTCTATGTGTACCTCAACTTTAAGTCAGCATTTCAGGCTAACTTAGCTGATGAAGGGGGATTTTTTTTTTTTAAAGTTAAAAAAAGTATGAATAAAACTACAACTAGAAATATTTGGACTTTTAACTGTTAGGCCATTACCTGACTAGCACCTTTCAATGGATGTGCATTTACAGTGAACCCAGTTCAGTATGCTCCATAACCATTTTAACACACAGAAGAGATTGATTTTAACAATTATGATGGGTTTAATAGTTACGGGTCATGCTTACAACTACAGTGATGTACAGTAACTATTAAAAACATCATGAATGTCAAGCAACTAACTCAAGTGCAGTGTTTTCAATAATTCTGAGAGTCTTGTCTCCAGTGTTATGTTTTAATATTTTTAAACAGGGAATTCCAATAGATTTGGGGAGCTCTGCTGTTATAGAAATATTAAACACAGCTACAAAAAGACATGCACAACTCATACTTTATTCTTCAAAGACGGCTCCGTGCAAGAAGCATTACCAAGAAGGACAAGACTTGTAAATAATATTGGTATAAAAATAGAACACTGTCCCTGTTGAACATTTTCCATTGCACAGGAAATCATTTTTATATTAGTAAACTAATCTGGATTTATTTTTGTAGCAAAACTTTTATAAGAAATTCAGAAATCTTATGGTACATACTGTACACCTCACAGAAGTTCATTCTAGTTTTGTTCAACGGACAGATTTATAGAGCATTAGCACAAATTAAGCTTTGTGCATTTTTTGAATTTCGAATATATTTATTGTAAATGCTACAGAACAGCTATTCAATAATCTGGGCAAACCTAAAGCAATTCAATCTCATCAATCTTATATGTAAGAAATATTCTGAAACTGAAAATTACATTTTAAAATGTCCCATCTGTCATATCAAGTACACATTTATTACTGGATACTCCAGTATCTCATGAAGGATTTCTTCCCATTGAACACCTTGTTATTAAGAGAACATTCACGTGGGTATGTCCAAACCTGCACATCTGCTTAGCAACAGTACCAGTTTCAGCTATGTTTCCATTTTCCTAATAGACAGAAACAGATTCTAGACGGTCATTTATAAACTAGACATTCTGAACAGTAGCACAGATTCATTGTGATGTCAACACAAAGGTGATTTAGGTGCCACTGCTCGACTGGTAGACACACTTTCTAAACATCAGCATGTTCACAGCAAGTACAGGTGCTGGCATTGCTGAAAAACAATAGAAGTGTTACAGAGGGCTTTTGCTAATTCAAATCCCTACAACATACAACAAGTATTGTTTTTTATTCTTCAACAGGGAGAGCAATGAGAAGTACATGAACACACCTTCCACTTTTCTCAATTTCAAATATGAAAGTATGTTTTCTTGATGTTATTTTTTGGTTTTGCATGTGACGTTAGTGTGTCGATGACTGTGCAGAATATGAATGCATTTTAACAATTTGGATACTTGGTATACAGTACACAATTTTTTAATTTCTACAATCTACAAACATTTCTAATTCTAATTTGCCTGGAGTCAATGTCTCGACCACATTGTGTACAATGTTGATACTGCAGCATTTATGCAGGTTCAGTACACTCTTTCAGAGATGAGGAAGTCAGATGCAGTGACAACTCCATATTAACTTTTGCAAGGAGTCTGCAGTTGGAACAGAAGGGCAAGGCTAGTCTAAATTTGAAAGCACAAGCTGAACAAGGGCCAGCGGTATAACATATAAGACTAATGGTTGAAATCTGATAGGACTATCTTGTTTGCAACCTGTGGTCTGCATACAGAGACTGTGCTGGGTCTAGGGTTCACTGATACCACTATTACCATGCTAAAGAGGAACTCAGGGATCTTTAGTAAAAAGAGAATTTATATATATTATATATATATATATATATATATATATATATATATATATATATATATATATATATATATATATATATATATATAAATTATCTTTTACTGTGTTGTTAAAAACTTCATGCTGCTTTGAACTAGGCTCTTGCCAAGATAAGCACCAACTAAGACGTAGCTTTACAGTAAACTAATGTGATCCATCTGCATCCCCATACATTTGCGTTTCTTGATGTAGATATCCTTTTGCCTGGTGTTGATGGCTGAAGTGTAATGCTGGCTCCAGGGATCAGTTTATTTGCCTCCCCAGCGCATCAGCCCACACAACGGCTGCGATGCTGGCTCCAGGGATCAACCAGAGCGCGGCCTCCCCAGCACATCAGCATGACAACCGTCTGGATTGAGCTAAGTAGAGTACATCTCTGGGGTCTTCAAGTGGGCACCTTCTGTCCTCTGTTTCGTCGACTAGCCCACGACACCTCAAAAGGGCTCAACAGTGACTCTGGCATCCCAGCATCACCACCTCTCCGTCCCCAACTGAACTCAGCCCAACTTACTTACCTGTACATCAGGGCTGCTTTCTTTCTATTGTGCTTGAGATCCCCATCCAGAATATTTCCGTCTCAACCACAGCCAGTTGCTGCTCCTTTCTGCTGCTTCAGATAAGTTCTTCACCGTGCGACGCACCTCTTGGCCACTGAACCCGACACCTCCACTGGGTAAACTCGGACTCTCCATCCTCGCTGTTTCGCTTCAGCAGCTAGTTGAGCATATCGAAGTTTCTTCCTCTCATACGCCTCATCCACAGCATTCTCCCATGGCACTGTTAACTCTACCAGATGAACAAGGCGTGCTGATCCAGACCACAAGACAATGTCTTGTCGAAGGTTAGTGGTTGCACTCTCAGGTGGAAAAGCCGTTCACCATCTGCCAGCATCTTCCAGTCTCTAGCAGCTTCCAGTTGCACTGGGCGAGGCTTGGTTTTAACACCTTTTCTTGGTGGTTGCTTTCCTGAATGGAAGAATATTGTCTTTTGTGTGTAATGCTTTGATGGAACTGGTGGCAACTTATTGGTCAGGTTACACTTGTCTTCCAATGCTAAGACCAAACATCGCAGTACCTGGTCATGGCGCAAAGTAAACCGTCCTTGGCTAAGATCCACCTTACATACTGTCAAAATGTGCCTCAGTGTTGCAGGTGATGAACACAAAGGACATGAGGGATCCTCACCCACCCAGAGGTTTAGGTTCTGTGGTGATGGGAGAACATCATTTGTTGATCTGATGAGGAAACTGGTCCTGCTCTTTTCCACTGTCCATAGGTCTTGCCAGCCAATGTTGCGTTGTTCCACACTCTCCCATCTCATCCATTCTCCCTGCTTGGCCTAGGAAACGGCCTTTACACAACTGATCCTCTCCTCCTGCTTTTGCACCTTGCTTGCTTGTTGACTACCAGCTTCCTCCATTGAGCTGGGGTTGCCTTGTGCCATGTAGGAGGAGCTGAACTGAGACCAAAACCTCCTTTTCCATGCTGAACTTGCCCCATAATATCTCCGATTCAAAGGGCAGCCTTAGAATCTTCCACAGCTTTCTTTGCCGTCCATTTTCTTCCAGTTTTAATCTACTAATGTCATTTCCAGTCAGACTCTGGTCCACTTAAACTCCTCAGTTAGAGCAGAGACTGGTAGCTGCAGTATTCCTTTACCGTAAAGTCCCACTCTGCTGAGGCAGCGTGGAACTCCCAACCATTTCCTGACGTATGAACCGATTAAAGCTTCCAGCTTCTCAACTGTTGTCAAGGAAACCTTGTACACAGTCAGTGGCCACAGCAGTCTTAGCAGTAGACCAAACTGAAAGCATCTTTCAATTTGCCTGGTAAAGCACTGCTGTCTATGCTCTTCAACCCTTCCACTTCCACAAGTTGTCTAACTTCTCCTTTATCCATCACTTTCAACACAATCACCGTTTTTTTTTATTTTTTTGCAAGGACATTAATTGCAGTGCTTCACAGAAATGGCATTGATGGGTGAGCACTACGGCAACTTGAAATGTGTCATAGGATTAATATTATTCAATGTTTTCTTACCTGGGGGGGTGCTCCAAAATAATTCACACAAACAGGAAATGTGTGTTTAGAGAATAAGCAACTGTAGAAAATTCGTAATATCAGGAAATGTGTTTAATCTAAGTTCACGTTAACAATGGCTTTAATTCTATTATATATACCGTATTCCTTTAAATTTAAGACGTGCTTTTTTATCCATTTTTTGCTTCTCAAAAATAGCCTGCATCTTAAATTCAAGTACAGTATAGTTAGGGCTTTTAGTTTTCAGGTTTCATTTTCGATCATGTGATGACCCCTTAAACATATTTTAAGCCAATTTGCTTTCTTAATCAAACACTAATTACCAAAGAAAGTGGTTTCTTTTTACCCTCATATCTTGACTGAGTTAACAAACGAAGTGTATTGATCTCACCTGATTCTATTTGAACCTGCATTTCGTTCTGGCTGTAATAGCCGAATTCAGCGTATTAATTTCCACTGTGTTAGCTTCCAGTACTGAATCGCTAATTGAAACAATCTGGTATTCAGTTAAGGCTTAACGACTATTAAGGTTTAAAGGGAGGAAGAGAGATGGAAAATAAAAACCAAAAACTAGAAGCCCTAACTATAGTGATGCATGTATTAAAATCACCAACAAAAGACGTGACTACCCGAGTACACAAGCAGCAACGTGACTGACTGCCGTGAAAAGACAACAAAGGTGTCTGCCCGAATACACAAGCAGCAACGTGACACTGCTGAGAAAAAACAAACCAAGCTTCCTGAGAAATTCCAAGAGAAACGCTTACAATTTCAGCATTTCTAACAAACAGTAGCAGCTTGGACACATAGGAAATACTGATCAGATCCCTGGATTTTTCGACATGCCAAGCTCAATGCTGTTGTGGTTGCAGGGTTACATGTTGTCTGATGTCATGGAGTGTTGTGTCGTGCTTGCTGTTGTGTGTGATGCCGTAAGTGAGTGGTGGTATGTGTAAGACAGAGATGCCATCTTATGTATTATACAGTATATTATACGCTGCACAATAAACAAGATCCATGGTTAATCTACAACAACACTGTTTGTACGATACAACAGTATAATTGAGGTTACATCTTTATAAATGCATATTTATTTGATGTTTTATTTTTTCCTCAAATTCAGGGTGGTAAATTTAGGTTGCATCTTAAATTTGAAGGAATACAGTATATATATATATATATATATATATATATATATATATATATATATATATATATATATATATATATATATATATTTTTGCATGCATATCTGTCTGCATGTGAGAAGCAATTCAACAAGCACACTGTCGCTAAAATGAAAAAAATAAAAAAGGGTTATCCATGATCCTACCTGAATATAATTCAGAAAAAGGTGTAAATCCATTATCCTACCTGAATATAATTCAGAATTTTTTGTTTCTTTTTTAATCTTAGTCAAGCTTCGCATTTTATGTTTTTATGTGAATGCATCATATCATTTTTGTTACTTCTTGCATTTTTCAAATGTTATTTGCATTTCCTTTTATAAAACATATTCTGTGTAATACTTCAGAGTGGGTTCTAGGTTCTGTTACTCTCATACTGAGATTTGATCTACTCAACACGCTGTAGTTAATCACATCAAAAGAGGATACATAAAGGGGCTCAGCCCAACATTACAGTGGCCCAGAATAGTGTACCTCAAAAGCGTATTTACTTTAACTTGCCTTTGCATTTTCAGCTACTCCTACCGAGACGCAGTAGAAGGTGTCGACACAAGTACGCTGACAATTTATTGTACACCTGCCCTTCAATATATCATAGCATTATCCATTGACATCTTCAATATAGCTACTGAGGTAGACTTTCTTTAAACTACTGAATAAATGTTAATTTCGCTCTGCTAAGATGTTTAGGGATTTAAGTGCTCTACTATTTTATGGAAAAGTCGAAAACCAAGTTCCCAAGCCATGACAACTTGCCAACCCTCTAAATCCCACATCCCCACATTTATCCCCCCCCCCCCCCCCCCCCCCCCCCAAAAAAAAAAAAACACACGGAGTGTCAACCGTTGGAAGGTCCTTCCAGCGAAAGCTGATTGAGTGGCACTGCAAACAACCAATGATGTTGTACCAATGTTTTCAGAAATGCAGTTAACTTGCAAAACGAACCATGGAAACTTGAAGAACTGACCCTCTGTTTTTCAGTATGGGTGTGGTGAAAAACATGAGCTAATGACATACATCTTTTTTAAACATTTAAACCATCAAAAATAATAAATGAGGCTGGTCACAGTAGGGATGCTGAACAAGCAGCAGATATTAAAGTATTTTTCTCCACCATGCATTTCCATTCATTATATAGATCACAAATGTAAAGTTTTGAAAGAAACACATATTTTAGCAAACGTTTTCATTTTAAAACTGAAGACCATTTTTTTTATTTTTGTTAGTTTTTCGTTAAGTACAGTATATGGAAAGCTACAAAGCAGTATGTAATTCAATATATTAACGTAACACTATTCAGCTGGTTTCATTCGACTATGAAGCAAAATGAGTTAATTCTATAGGGGGATGCAAAACCTTTGGCCAGAACTGTATGTAGTGAATCTTTCTTTCTTCCTAAACTATGTATTTGTGTTCATTTATGCTTGACATTCGTGTGATTAAATGCTGAACCCACGTCAAGCAAATAAACATACCGTTCTCAATCACCAACGAAAACACGAGGTGGTGCAATAACAGAAATTCTGCAAATGAGCTTGTGGGATTCTAGCAGTACATGCAGCGTCATGCCTAACAATGCCCAACTCCCGACACGGTATAGAACGGTGCTTTCCTCTGACCCCACGGGAGTTTCAGGGTTACAACCTGCGACGCATATTAGCAGTCACATCAATGTCAAACACTTGTTCCCTTAGGGTCGATTGCAGCGTACCAAAATTAGTCCACCTGATACATCTAACTAACGGATTAAGCAGGTTTAGTCCACTTGCTACACTAAAATTCGTACACTTGTTAATCCCGGTTGCAGTGTACCAGAAGATATTCACCACAGGTGGATCATCAGCTAAGCTGGACTAAACAAGATCCTGATTATTTTCCCGCTGTTTTCGTATCAAAATTCCTTTTGGGCCATTGTAAATAGAAATAGGTACCACAGAACAGTACCCCCCTGTGAGAATCAACTTCGAAATATGTGGCCCAAAAATTATTTAACCCCTGAAACACCCCAGTTACTTATTCAATTTGTGTTGCATTTGCTGTGCCCAAAGAAGCTGGAATGTTCTATTTGTGCCATGTTTGCCCGCTGTTTTCTTATCAAAATCCGTCTTGGGCCGGAGTAAATGCCCATGGGTGCCATAGAGGAGTTCCCCCTCTGTGAGAATGAACTTTGAAATAAGTGGCCTAGAGTGATTTGACTGTGTTACTGTCTATGCTTGTAGTCATTGTTAATGTGTAAATCTTGTTAGCTTCAAAAAAAGTGACGTTTTTCGTATGTTTCCACACATACAAGAAGTAAACAGTCTTATGTTTTGCAACAGCTGCACTCATTTATAAATGTTATTGTAAATAAATATAAACTTGGAATCACACACTGTATTATTTTTATTACGTTACTAAAGAATGTTAAACGCTATTATTCTCATAGTTTTGCTACCCCTTATAACGCTGCTTTTTTTTTTTTTTTTAAGGGGGAATAGAGTGACATTAACTTCATTATTATTATTATTATTATTATTATTATTCTTATTATTATTATTATTATTATTATTATTATTATTATTATTATTATACGTGATTCGGGCAAACACATTTAAAATACATATTTCATAATCATTAGGCCTAACTGCACATTTTGTGCACATTCCACACTAGCGGATCATACTTGCATTTTGACACTGAACGTTAAGTTCTAAATGTGTTGTTTATATAATACTAATTATACATTTGACGTTTCAGTTGGTTAAACTGAATACATCAAACGTGCATCTCTGTTTTTTTTTTTGTTTTTTTTTAATTATTATTATTTAAATATAGGGGTATCTTATTGTGTGGCACTTGCAGTTTTTGCAACATTTTTTATGAATAAAAAAAAAAAAAGTCTCCAGAATATTTCGTTCCTCGACCATAATAAATGAGAAAAAAGGAAAAATGTGCCGCATATTTAAATTATAGGCTACATTCTCAGTCTACCTAGAAAATCTATAAATGCTTAATATTGTGCATCGACGACACAAGGTAATGATAACGTGCTGTACCTTGCACTGAGCATGATGAAGCGCTTCAAGCGACACGGCATCGGCGAGCGAACCTTGAACGAAAATGCTTCAGGCTTCACTTCATTTTAATAATTTTCAGACTTAATTTCAGAGAATAATAATGGCGCTGCCTTTGTTTTAAAATGTGCTGTATAAAACGTAGGACGAGCAAACTTACTAAATTAGTCGTATACTTCACAGTACTATTAAAATTAGTGCACCTACAGGATCATCATCTCACGTCCGATTTGGCAGGGTGCAATCAGGATCTTGTTTAGTCCGATTTAGCGGATGATCAACCTGTGGTGATTATCGTATGGCACACTGCAAACGGGATTAGCATGTGTACTGATTTTAGTCCAAGTGGACTAAACCTGCTTAATCCACTAGTTAAACACATCAAGTGGGCTAATTTTGGTACACTGCAATCGACCCGTAATGTTTAGGCATAGTCTACTGAGGTACTAACATACATGGAATTACAAAAAGGTTATATTACTTCCCACGTGTAAATAAATAGTGAAACAAACATCAACGATTCAACCAGCGCAGCCCTGGCTATACCGTTTTGTACAGCACCCACAAACAGGTCTGTTTTGTTTCATAACACAAACACTCACTCGCACATCACAATCGGTGCATAAATGCTATAGACGGCCTGCTTCCATACTTCTTACCGTCTTATTTGTATAATTATATACCGGTTGCCTATAGATGATTTTTAATACCTACTTTTTACAAGGGATGTATCCCTTCCTTTCTTCCAAGACTCTGACGCGCTGGTTCTGCCCATCATAGGAAACCACGGCCCTGGTGTTTCTGCCGGTATAATGATCGTACTCGACCGTCCTGCCTTCCCATTGGAGTGGAGCCTGGCACGGCTGAAGCATGGGGCCGCTGGCCCTAGGGCTGCCCAGCGAGGATGCAGCAATAGACATCCAGACTGCAGCAAACTTCAATAAAGACATAGTTGTTACACAAAACATGATTAATTTTGGGGGAAAAAAGTACAATCTTTACAGCTATAAAGGCGTCACTAGTGCTGTTTTTGCAGACTGCATGCAACCCTGCACTTCTGCAGTGCCTCGCTGTGTGAAGAAACGAGAGCTAGTGTGGTAGCTACTGGGGCAAAATAAAATCGATATGCCTTTCCCATTGCAGCACTCAGCACAGCTGCACCAATTCACTTGTTTGTCTATATAGACAACATTATGCTTTCTGTAAATTTACAGTGTGCCAGTAATACTGAGATATGTATATATGTTACAGTAACGTCACAGTTATAGTAATTTACAGTTTTAAAGTCATTTATTACAAAATAATTTTAGTAGAGAATATTGAAAGTGTAATTTAATTTATGGTTTATAGCCTATGTATGTAATATCATTATATGTTACAGTATATATATATATATATATATATATATATATATATATATATATATATATATATATATATATATATATATATATATATAATATATATATATATATATATATATATATATATATATATAAAATCTAAATTGTTCAAAAGTTTATTTTATCCTTTAACAAGTTTACATAAAAGGAGGACAAATTTTCCTGCGTATATAATATATGTATATATCAACTATATATATATATTGATATCATATATTATATACACACACACACACACACACACACACACACACACACACACACACACACACACATATACATACACTGGCTTACAAAAGTATTCAGACCCCTGACCAATTCTCTCATATTACTGAATTACAAATGGTACATGGAAATTTCGTTCTGTTTGATATTTTATTTTAAAACACTTAAACTCAAAATCAATTATTGTAAGGTGACATTGATTTTATGTGGGGAAATATTTTTAAGAAAAATAAAAAACTGAAATATCTTGCTTGCATAAGTATTCAACCCCCACACATTAATATTTGGTAGAGCCACCTTTTGCTGCAATAACAGCTTTAAGTCTTTTGGGGTAAGTATGTACCAGCTTTGCACACAGTGTCGGAGTGATTTTGGCCCATTCTTCTTGGCAGATTTGCTCCAGGTTGTTCAGGTTGGTTGGACGACTCTTGCGGACCATAATTTTCACATAGTGCCACAGATTCTCAATGGGATTGAGATCAAGACTTTGACTGGGCCACCGTAGGACATTCACCTTTTTGTTCTTGGGCCACTCCAATGTTAGTTTGGCCTTGTGCTTGGGATCATTGTCCTGCTGAAAGGTGAATTTCCTCCCAAGCTTCAGTTTTTTAGCGGACTGAAGCAGATTCTCTTGCAGTATTTTCCTGTATTTTGCTCCATCCATTCTTCCTTCAATTGTAACAAGATGCCCAGTCTCTGCTGATGAGAAGCATCCCCACAGCATGATGCTGCCACCACCATACTTCACTGTAGAGATGGTGTGTCTTGAGGCATGGGCAGTGTTAGGTTTGCGCCACACATAGCGCTTTGAGTTTTGTCTAAAAAGCTCTATCTTGGTCTCATCTGACCACAAAACCTTTTCCCACCTCGCAGCTGGGTCACTCTCATGCTTTCTGGCAAACTCCAGACATGCTTTCAGATGGTACTTTTTGAGTAACGGCTTCTTTCTTGCCACCCTCCCATACAGGCCAGTGTTATGCAGAGCTCTTGATATGGTTGACTGGTGCACCATTACTCCACTCCCAGCCACAGAACTCTGTAGCTCCTTCAAAGTGATTGCTGGCCTCTCTGTGGCTTCTCTCACAATTCTCCTTCTCGTTTGAGATTTGAGTTTTGAGGGATGGCCTTTTCTTGGCAGTGCCTGGGTGGTGTGATGCAGCTTCCACTTCCTGATTATTAATCCAACTGTGCTCACTGGGATATCCAAACACTTGGATATTATTTTGTACCCTTCCCATAATCTATGCATTTGTATTACTTTATCTCTAACTTCTGTAGAATGCTCTTTGGTCTTTATTTTCCTTCAGATTCACAGCCTTACCAATGATCCTTCAACAGTGGGGTTTTTATCCAGAAAATGTGACAGCAACTTTAATGGTTCACAGGTGGAGGCCAATGGTAAGGTAATTGTGTCCTCATTAGGGCAGATTCTTTCGTCGGTGCAAACTGGGAGCTTCCACAGCACAGGGGGCTGATATTTCATAGGAAGCAAGATATATATAGGAAGCAAGATATTTCAGTTTTTTATTTATCTTAAAAATATTTCCCAACATAAAACTAATGTCACCTTACAATAATTGATTCTGAGTTTCAGTGTTTAAAAATAAAATATCAAACAGAATGAAATTTCAATGTACCATTTGTAATTTGGTAATATGAGAGAATTGGTCAGGGGTCTGAATACTTTTGCAAGCCACTGTGTGTATGTATATATATATATATATATATATATATATATATATATATATATATATATATATATATATATATATATTTTAGACTCGTGAGTAATGAATAGAAATTAACTTTAGAATGTTAAAGTGTGGGAGTTATAAGCTGTTAAAATATTATAAACAAATAAATAAATGAATACATTATAATACAAATCTGGAACCAATATGACCAACATTGCAGTGTCTTGGACCAATCATAAGCCAGCACATATAGCTCTGACCGATAAATCAGTGCTGGTCCTTGCTCAAATTTCCAACAGGACAGTCCATCAGTGGTTTGAAATTGCTACTGTATCATGTAAATGTCTTCTTGAAATTGAAGTACCTGTGTGGTATTTTTTTGTGGTATACGTTAAAAGTGGTCCATGGAGTACTTCGCTTGCCTGGACATGCGCAAATGATTTTATTTCCGAAAACAAGGAAATGTCTATCTGAAGGGGGTACGATGTACTGAGTTTGGCCCTTAAAGTTGTTTTTAATTTTTTTTTTCACAATTCAGCAAATATATGTGACTTTAACTGATGAGCAACACATTGGGTTATCTAAAATTGTAAACATACAGTTTTGGTGGTGAACTACAGTTTGCCTTGTTCATAGTGATTTGGGCAGTATTCAATCACAGTGTTCACAGCATACCATTTTCTGGCGCTACACGGGGTCAAGTTTTGCTACACGTACCACATTCTGACAGTGTATAATTTTCTGATCCCTACACCAGTAACATATGATTATACATTTTTGGTCAAAAAATAATTGAAGTGAAAAATAATTAACTATTACAGTTATAGCGAAGTTGTTTTGTATTAAATACAGTGCCATGCATTGAAAAGTGCTTAATCATTCATTTTAAACAGCTGTGTGTCATCATGATTCCTTTTAATATATTTATTTGGTACTGTTTCATATTACATATGTTAGAAAATAACACACATGGCCTGCATTTCATACCTTAGGATTCATATAGTGTGCTGTAGTATTTGTGTATTACTATACTACTTGGTATATAACTTTATAGTATTATATAGTGTTTTATATAAGATTAAGATTTCATTTATAGAATCTTATATAAAATTATAATCATATTGTAGAATCCTATTGTACTTTCACAGTTTTCCATAACACTATAAGTACTAATAGTACCATATACTGTTGCTGTAGAGCAGTGTTTCCCAACCTTGTTCCTGGCAGCCCACCATGTCTGCTGGTTTTCATTCCAATACAGTGCTTAATTGCTTAATTGAACCCTTCATTGAACTAATAAAGTGATTAACATTTCCCCTTTGTTGTCAAGCTCTTTGTTTGTTGATACAGTTCAATTAAGCAATTGAGCACTGCGTTGGAACAAAGACCAGCAGACACGGTGTGCTGCCAGGAACAGAATTGGGAAACATGCTGTAGAGGCCTGTAATAGTTTTATAGTATAGAAACTTGCAATAGTTTATAGTAGTGAATAAGTCTGTATAGTAGAGAGTTACAGTATTGTATAGTTTCTATACACAGAGATTTAGGGGTATGTGAATATCATTAACCTAAATATACATTGCTGACTAAGTTGCTAAATGCATTTAAATCAATAGGCTCTACAAATTAGTTTAATGTTAATTATTATTATGTTCACAGCTTTAATTACTTAACTGTAAATATCACCTGTAATTGCATTGATTAATTTGTAAACAAAGCAATATCAACAGGTGAACAAACATGTCTGTTTTTTCTTAATAAATCGGATTAATAATTAGTAATAATAATTAATAATAAATTTTCATAATAAATTGGAGAGCCCTGCTCTAGAGGTTTTGTACTTGAGCTGGTTATATGTAGGTGACTGTGCAGCAGTTTTGGAATCCTTAGTATTATTATCCTGCCCTGCTTTGTAAAGCACATGGACATTTATCACTCTTTCTTAATTTAATTTCTTAATAACCTAGAGGCCTTGTTTGCTTCTTCCTGGGCAGGTCTCGAAATGGGATCAGAAATGTAATTTTGTGCAAGGGCATGCAGAGGTATGTCTATTTTCCAAAAGCAGGCGTGTTTTAAATGCAATGTGTAATTATTTATTTTTGATTTGTATATACTGTAGTTGGACAATATAATTACATCTCCCTATTAATTTTTATGTAGTTTCTAAAATGTTTTTTCTGTCAACTTTTGTAAGAACATTTATCAGAAGTTTCAGAAAAGTTACATTTATTTTTATAGCTATCCAGTTGTTTCAACCATTTTATTATTAGATGTCTCATATAATGTCCAGATACTTGCAACTGACTTTTACAAGGTTGCAAATACTTGCGCCTCAAACTGCTGCAACAGCAACGCTAACTTAAATTCACAAAGTGCACATTGGAAAATTGAATATCAGCCCTCACGATAAGAACAGCATACTGTCGTTGTTAAATTATAGATTTATATTTTGATTGCAAATGTACATTATATTTGAAGTAAAAAAAAAAAAAATGTTTACTGGTCCTAGACAGTTCAAAAGTACTCCTTTTAAACTCCCTCTGCAGCCTTGGGGCTGACAGGATTTCAGCTTCATCAAACAGGTACCTTTGCAGAGTGTAAAGTATATAAAAAACGGGCACAGGAAGAATTTAGTGAAGATGTCTAGGGATTAAACGAGATGGGGATGATGTCATTGTGTCTGGAAAATAATAAATGATGCAGCCAAAAAAGAAATGGAAAGATCCCGCGTCACTTGTGGTGTTAGTATTCATCCCACTTTAAATCAAGTCCTATAGTAATTTCTATGAACTGGCTCTCTTGCTCAATCTCCAGTTTCTCCTGATAATAAAATCCAAGGGTGTCCATCCTCACTTACTTCGTCAGCCTGTTGCACCGAGACTGTTGGGATTTATTGGCATTTGCTGGTTGTTTTTTTGTTTGTTTGTTTGTTTGTTTTTTTGATTAACTGCAAGTAGGAATCGTCCTTGTCGATGTGGTTTTGTACTTCAAAAAAGTTACATATAAAAGGATTTCCAGACTGTTCTGCAGGTGATTTGTGTGGAAAATAAATGCACTAAGATGTTCTCTGTAGTTGCTGCTGTGTCTCTGTGCATCAGCGCAGGTGTGCTGGTCCGGGGTGCTCCCTGCGAGCCTGTCAAGATACCTATGTGCAAGAGCATGCCTTGGAACATCACTAGAATGCCCAACCATCTCCATCACAGCACCCAGGAGAATGCCATCTTGGCTATTGAGCAGTATGAAGAGTTGGTGAATATCGACTGCAGTTCAGTGCTGCGGTTCTTCCTTTGTGCCATGTACGCACCCATCTGTACCCTTGAATTCCTTCACGACCCCATCAAACCCTGCAAGTCTGTGTGCCAGAGAGCCCGCGATGGTTGCGAGCCCATCTTGCAGAGGTACAACCACAGCTGGCCAGAAAGCCTGGCGTGTGACGACTTACCTGTTTATGACAGGGGGGTCTGCATCTCTCCAGAGGCGATTGTCACTGATTTACCTGAAGGTGAGCACTAAAATCCACAGGATGCATTTTAAAACATGAAGCAGGCTATTTGCTGGCAAGTGTTGAAAACAATTTAGAAGCATGCAATGCATAAAGAATGATAATATGCAAGCACTATAAGTGTGCAAACACATAATACATTGTAAATTGTTTAAATTACTCAAAATATACATTAATAATAATAATAATATCAATAATAATAATAATAATAATAATAATAATAATAATAATAATAATAATAATAATAATAATAATAATAACAACAACTGTGGGCCACAATCTGAAAAATCCTAAAGTATTTATAGAAGACAATGGGGGTCTCGGAGCATTAACGTGTGTTTTAATTTTAGTTATGGTCTGTGTTTTAACCCAGATGTGAAGTGGCTGGACTTTTCAAGGGACATGATGCCTCATGAAACACCACAAACGTCTGACTGCAAAAGCTGGAGTTCAGGTGAGTCTAATAAAAAAGGGGGTGAAATGTCTTGAAGGCTAATTGCTCTCCTGTTTTGTAATTGGTCCTTAATTGAGACTGTCCTGATATTTTTTTGTCCAGAATTCTTAAAAAAAAGGATTAAGTAATGCATTTTTAAATGCTGTCACAAAGTAAACACGTTTAAAATGTGTTTCAACAGATAGTTGCAGATGCAGAAAAATTAAGCCAACGTTAACAACTTACCTTGAAAAGAAATACAGCTATGGTAAGTATTTCATATTTTTCAGCATGCAAATATCCAAAGTAATAAAAGACAACAGACCATTTCAGTTTGTGTCTAACATCTTAATATCTTAATTGTTGGCTAAAAATGCCCTTCTGTAACCTATAAATCCATATTTCAGGTTCATGTTAACTTTATTTCGGTTAATTTGGGAATATAATTTAAGTATTCCATGCAGAGCGCGAACCATGAGCATTAAGGCAAAATTAAATGTGTATGGATTCAGAGGAAACGGATTCGGTGCACGTCTATTTCTGTTCATGTCTTTGTTTGCCGTTGTTTATTATGTTGTTATATAGACTGAGTGATTAATTGTTTTTAGCTACTTGTTTTAGATTAATAAAGACTATTATACTTGTATTGGACCTTTTAACATATTTGGTTATCTCTCTTTTGTTAGTTATCCATGCTAAAGTTAAAGGAGTAAGTAGAAGTGGCTGCAATGAAATAACAACCGTGGTGGAGGTTAAAGAGACGTTGAAGTCTTTAACTCCCATCCCGCGTGCTCATGTTCCTATATTCACCAACTCATCCTGCCAGTGTCCACAGCTTTCCCCCAATCAGGATGTACTCATCATGTGCTACCAGGGGCGCTCATGGTAAGGACCTGTTTCATTGATGATAGAAAAGCATTACAAGGCAGATTCAACTATTATCACATACTCGTTTGTGAGATAAACATTTGTCAATAGTTTGCTGTAATTTAGCTTGAGATGTATTGTAGACGATGTATATCAGGCGTTAATGTTTTAATCGTTAATGATTTAATGGCGTGGTCAAATATTTAATTTCTGTTAAAATAAGTATTTGACAGTATCCAATTAAATGTCAATTTTGACCCTTTGAAATATTTTATTAAGTAAAAAATAATGCTTTAGATTAACCGTTGTTGCATTTGATTTCTCTGAACGCACATTCGCCTTTGTTTTTTGTTAACTTTTGCAAGCAGATGAATAGCAGTAGACAGGTATTTAGTTTTATAGTATAGTTAATATGTCTCAATCATCTGTTCAACTATTGTAGTGTGTAAGAAATCTTGGTAACATTTCAGTCATAAAGAAGATAAGTATGAACAAGGTTTTAACACTTTAAAACTACAAACGGTACCCCCATATTTGTGTCTTCTTGTTAAAGTAGCTATATTTGGTCAATAATCAGGCAAAATGCCAGATTGCTTACAGAAACATATGGCATTATTGATTACTCTTATCAAGAATTCTTTGGGTTTTATTGTTGCAGGCTGATGCTGCTGGAAGGCTGCTTTGTTGAAAGATGGAAAGAGCAACTAGTCAAGAGGTACAAGGTAATAAGCCATGTATATGCTCCAAATCAACTACTGAAATTGTAAAAAGCTTAAGAGTGAAGGTGACATGGTGTTTGTAAGTGCTTGCTTTACACTAGCAGTGATAAGGATTTTTAAACATTATAATAAGAAATCATGTTCCTGACATTGACATGTAACTATGCATTGTGCACGCTATGAACATAAAGTTGAGTGAATTGATCTTTTCTGTGATACCTCAGGTCTGGCTCAAACTGCTGTATATTGTAGCCCTCCCCTGAAGCAGCATCTCCATGATAAACCAGAAGAAGCATTTTGTTTCTAAATTACTTTTGTTATGTTTTCTTTCTTTCTTTGTATTTAAAAAATCTTAGTGTGTACAAATCCCCAATTTGTGTTTTACTGGCAGCAAACTATTTTTTGGTAAAAGGTAACAAGCCATTTACAGAATTATATATTTATATATATATTATATTATATATATATATATAGAAATATATATCACTTTTAATTTCATATCAGATCCTAGGATATTTGAACTAATTTCTTGATTAGGTGCTTGAATCGATTTATGAAGCAGCATGATAAGATCTGTTTTTAAACAGCCAAATGAAGCCTTGCAAAAAGGAAGTAGATAATACTATAATATTTCTGGGAACAACATGGGTTTTTAATGTTTCAACAGTCTTTCAAAATCCAAGCGAATATTTAAATATTCTTTAATTTTGAATTAGTGGTACAACATTTTAGAATACCTTATTACAGTACAGAAAGCATTCAGGAGTGAAATAAACTTGGTAAGCCATAAAATGACCTCCTAAACAAAGAAGTAGTACTTTCCCAACACCATAAAAAAGGCTCTACGTTGTTTCATAAACAACTGTGATCCATAAATCACCATCCTTAAAAATGTTGTAACTGTCTTTTAACAGCGATGGGAACAAAGATTACAGGAACAGCAGCTGCATGTAAACCATGAAAAGAACCAGAATGCTGGCCGCAGTAGACAAACCCCTAAACTAAAACCAAAGACGTCAAGTTCAACCCCTGGGAGTCCAAAGAAAACAGTAAAAAACAAGAACACTCAGAGAGATGCAAGATCCAAGAAACCATAAGTGCAGTTGTGAAATGTGTGACGTACTTGCATGACAAGGGATGGGCAGATCCTTCACTGTCCTCATACACTATTCCTGCAGCATCTCACATCACATTACAGCCAGTGCCAATGGTTTTGCACTAAACTTGTGGTTATCATTTATCAAGCTTGCTCACATTTCATAATTATCACAATGTGTGCTCTCCCATATTCCTTGCTGACAGCATCTGGTTATGCCTTTTGTGACAGTACTGTGTGCCAAAAAATAGCTAATTATGATGTTTTCAAATATCTGGTTTTTCTTTTTGTTTACACTTTTTGAAAATGTTCCTTTCTTAGAATGTGTGTGTACTTCAGACTGGCTACTGGCTTCTGTTGTTTTCTCCTTATCTAAAAGTTATCTGTATGAAAAAAAGGTGTTCCTTAGGGACTTGCAAAATAACATGTCAGTGTTGATAAGTCCCTGGCTTTGACTGAATCTCTGTCCTTTCATTTGGGCTAATTGGAAGCTATTTTGTTAGTAAATGATGTGACCCATATGCAGGCCATATGCAATGCCAAAATGAACCTCAAACTAATTCAACAATAAAAGTAGCACTCAGAAGAACTGTTGGGTTGCTTAGATGCTTTTTCAATTCTAACAAACAGTACCGGATATTTTTATTTTTATTTTGCCAGGACAATATAAGGTGAATCTAGTTAGAATTTGGATACATGCATACTTTTCATAACAGTTTTTAAAGATAAATTGCTCCATACAGAGCAAAAGATAATTGAATGAGGCATTAACATCTCTTAGGTGTTTCATGTAAAAAAAAAAATATTATCAGTATAAAAAAACACAGTCTGAAAAAAGCTTTTATATTAGGTGTCATTTAAACCTTTCTCTTACTGGAAGGGGTTTCAGAAGTACATTAGCTTGTCTCCCAGAGTGGTAAGCAGATATACAGGAAAGGGAAACTTGAGTCCATAATATTCTACTGATAATTGGACAATATAAACACTGTTGACTGTCAGTGTATGCTTTCTGATAAAGTAAAATAAAAATAATAATAAACAAAAAACAATATTAGCAAATAAAAAGAACAAGTTTAATTAAAATGAAGGTTCATATTCAGCAGGTTCACTGATCACTTATGGAAGCAAGGCCTGGATAATCAAAATGAGTGCTACTTTGAAGTTGTAATAAATGTACATTACAAGGAATTTTGATTTATTTCAGGCATAATAAGTAAGTGAATCGCAGGTTCACCTTTTTTTAACATTTGTATTTTTTTTTAAGCAGGCTTAATTGCATGCCTCAATGTTGTTTTTTAATGAGTTGAACAAAACTACTGGAACAGCTTTTTAAAAATATATGTCACATTATTTTTTAATAGATTGTTAGGATTAAAAATAGGATTTTTTAATGCTTGTCTCCACCACAATGTGCAGCATTCCCTCATACATTTTCAAAGTTCAACATTCCTGTTACAGAAATAAAATATATTACTGCAAATGTCTAAGAAGTGTTTTGTTCAAAGGCTGCTTTTAATGCATGTCTATGTTAAAAGCTGTTGTCCTGGTAATGTATCGTATACATTGTGGGTTTACCCTTTATTGAATGAGTTTTTTTTCTCAACATGATCACATTTAATCCCAAGACACTGGCAGGGAAAACTTTGTAAAAATGTTACAAGGGTCTATTCACTTAATTAGGTGACTGCTGCTCACTTAATTCACAATTGATTATTACACATTACATACTTTTGGTAGCGTTGTCAGGTATATGTATTGTACAACTGCGGTTGAAAGGATTCAAGGAGCCATTAGACCCATCTTTGCTTGTCCAATTCCCAGTAGCTGAATGATCTCACAACTTTGTCAAGTTGGCTCTTAAAGGATCCAAGTGATTTAGGATCACTATCATGACTAGGTAACCAATTCCATACCCTCACCACTCTTTGTGTGAATAAGTGTCTCCTCACAGTTCTAAGTGTACTGTATCTCCACTTCATTTCCAGCTGTGTTCTCTGGTTGTGGTTTCTGTGCTACTTAAAGTATTGATTGGGATGAACTATGTCAACTCCTTTAATCATGCCCCCCAACCCACCCCCTAATTTTCTTTGTTTTAGCTAAATAGATTCAGTTCTTTCAGCCTGCCTCATAGCTCATAATCAACTGTCTTTAACAGGCTCAGCTTGCATTTTGAACACTGTATTGCTGCTCATTTCTGTCTAAATAATTGTCCCTCCAATCACATTGCTGTTTTCTGTTTCAACAATGGCAGTGATTCAGGGAGATGCTTCTTTTAATTCCACTTGTTCAGCAGTGCACATATCTTTCATTAACTGCATTTTTTTAAAAGCTGAACAATTACAAATTGTTACCAAATGAAAAACTAATAACTTAATTTATATAACTTGTGTCAATATTCACACTACCTTTATAAAGCATGGTCGTCCCATGATTGCAGATGAAGGGAATTGCAATGATGTTTCAATGTGTGTTGACTGGAAGTTGGCTCTTGAAAAAATATATATATATATATATATATATATATATATATATATATATATATATATATATATATATATAGTAAGGTAGCAGGGAGAGGGGCAGATTCCTCCCTGCCTAAAACAGGTGGAAACGCACATTGGTGTTTAATAATTGTTAATTTTTAATTGTTAATTATTAATTATCCCCTGCACCTGGTGACTATTGTAAATTAGGGCCAGGTGCAGGGTATTTAAGAAAGCAGCCCAGTCTGTTCGGGGCTGCTGTGGAGAGAGAAGCAGGAAGGTGTGTGGCCTGTTTCTGAGCAGTCATGTGTAGGACTCTGTGTTTCTGTGTACTGGTAAACAGCTTAGCTCTCCGGTGTGTTAAGTTAGTGCTCCAAATAAGCGCTAGGTGTTTGGTTTGTTTGTTTGTTTTTTTTTTAAATAAATAAATAAATAAATGCCAGCACATTAAACTTGCATTTCTGTGTCCTGGGTCCTGCTTAAAAGGGGCAACGAACCAACAAACTGTTTGAGTTGCAGAATTCTTCACTGACAAACTCAACGTTGCAGATATTCAATTATATAGATATATATATATATATATATATATATATATATATATATATATATATATATATACACACACACACACAGTGGTTTGCAAAAGTATTCATACCCCTGACCAATTCTCTCATATTACTGAACTACAAATGGTACATTGAAATTTTGTTCTGTTTGATATTTTATTTCTAAACACTAAAACTCAAAATCAATTATTGTAATGTGACATTGATTTTATGTGGGGAAATATTTTTAAGAAAAATAAAAAACTGAAATCTCTTGCTTGCATAAGTATTCAACCCCTGTGTTGTGGAAGCTCCCAGTATGAAAAAACAGTGTTTCCTTGGTACTCACTTCCTTTGTGTACTTTGTTTGGAACTGATTAAAACCATTCCCTTAGGGAAATGTCCTATAGGATCCATATGGATAGGATTAACCTACACATTTATATATATATATTTATATATATATATATATATATATATATATATATACGTGGGTGATTCTACAAATAGGTACATTTTATGTCCCTGGGCCATATTTTGGGTAAATTATAAAATTACAAAACCAATGTCCATTGTAAAATACAATGCTAATTGCATATTTTAAATTTGAAATAATATAACATAAAGCATTAACTGAGCAAATCTGCATATAGGATATATTGTTGTGGTGATGTCCCTATAGGCTAATATATAAATTCATTAATTAATTAAACTCAGTAACTTGTATAAAATATATACAATTCAGCCATTGTCATGTAAAACAAACTAGAACATATTTGTACAAATATATATATTTACAGTTAAAATGTATCAACAGTCTAAAATGTATAATATGTAATGTTGTCCATAAAATCAGTGCCAACCCTGTTACTGGAGAAGAAATCCCCCTCAAAATAATGGTTTATCCCAAAACCATGTGATCTTCAGCATGTGACCTCATCTACAGGGAAGAAGATGCATCTGTGAATATTTTTTACTGTAAGTTGTATTTGGGTAGACAGTATTATCTAACCCTCAACAATGTTACGTAAAAGTAATTATGATAGCTGATCCATTAAAAAAAAAAAAAAAAAAAAAAAAAAAAAACTTTTACATTGCTTATAAAGCCCTCTACTAAGATCACAACGTGTGGTTTCAGGCTGCTTTCCACATGGCGCATGAAGGCCGAATAAGTGATAAATTTCAACACTGTTGCCAGTCAATCCTGTTACCCATTTAAAGTAACAGAGTTAAAAATATATACAAATAAGATTACTTTGTTACAATATTTAACATTAATTTTTGTCTGGATTTGTAATTAAACTGTATAAAGACCAGTAAGGAAATTCTTATTTTTTTCTCAGACAGATGTAGAATAAAATGGTAGTTTCTGCTGCAGAAAAGCAACGGCGCTATTGTGCTCACCGTGATGCCGATCCCATTAAAAGAGAGCAGTGCTTGCAAAGGGAGCGCCAGAAATGGCAAGAAAAAAAGAAGCAGGGAAAGTAAAGTCAGTGGCAGAGCTAAGTGACAGGGAGAAACAGAGAAAACGCAAATTTTGGAGAAAAGCTCAACAGCAGTGTAGGGAAAGGAAGAAAAGAGTAGCATCTCTGGTAACACCCCCACAGAGCCCTGAGGAGAATCCACAGCCTGGACCATCAAGGTTAGAGTATAAATGCATACAGTATAAGTGTAAACATTTAAGATTGCATGTAAAAAAAAAAAAAAAAAAAAAAAAAAAAAAACATAAATCAGTGGTTAGTGTTAATAAAAGGTCAGCAGAGACTTACAGACAGGTATAAGAAAAGGTATCAACGCTTGTTAAAGAAAACAGAATCTCCCATATCAAAAACAAATAGGTTGCTAAGAGGAATTTCAGTTCCAGATACGCTCCGTAACACCCTTGTCTTTCATCATTCATTAATTAACGTTAAACAGAAATATTGCAATTCCACAAAAGAAAAGAACAAGCAACTTATTTCACAAATCATTACCGGAAAAATTCTAAGGAAGTACAGATTGCAGAAATGTGCTCAGAAAGCCTTTGGGTTTTCCAGAAAGCAGTTTTGTAGGCCTAGAAAACGAACAGGAACCGTTAACATTTGTTCTGAGAAAATTCAGAACAGCTGCCAGTGAACTAAAGGGGGAAGCTGCTGTCTTTTACATCAGAGATGATACCAGCCGTATAACTGCAAGCAAGAAACAAACCATTACAGTGAACAAATATAAAATGCAAAAACGCTTCCTAACTGACACATTGAAGAATCTGCACAGAAAATTCCTTCTGGAGAATCCATTTGCAACCATCTCCTATTCATTGTTCTGCCGCATGCGACCATTTTGGGTTGTGCATCCAACAATTTCTGATCGAGAAACATGTCTGTAAACTTCATGAGAATCTTGTTTTCCTTGCAGACAAGCTGCATCAGCTTAAACTTCTTGATAGTATTGACTTGGAATGCTTGGTTGAATCGATTTGCTGTGATTCTGCTTCGAAAACATGTATGTATGGTGAATGTGCCCAATGCAAAGATAATGAGCTTCCACTTACTTCTACCTTCTAGGTCAATGTATCATACTGGCAGTGAACAGCCAAGTCAGTGCTAAAGGAAAAAAACAAAACAAAGATAAAGTAAAGGAACAGGTCCCTGTAAAAGTCACAGTAAAGCAAGAAATGGAAAGCGCCATGGTGGAGCTAGTTGAGATGTTTCAAAACCAACTCCAAAAGTTAGGAAGACATCCTTTCAACATAAAACAACAGTTGTTGTGCCACCGTGAACTGAAGAAAAACATGTCAGCACATGAGTGCTTGATTCATATCGACTTCTCAGAAAACTATTCTTGCAAGTTCGGTAGTGAAATTCAAGCAGTGCACTTTGCCTCATCTCAACAACAAGCTACACTACATACTGGAGTGCTGTATCTTGGTGGAAAAGAAGAGCATGTCTGCTTTAGTACAATATCTCCATCCAAACAAAAGGGCCCTCCAGCAATATGGGAATACCTTGCTCCTGTTCTAGATCATCTGAAAGAAGTGTATCGCTTTATGTCTGTTGTTCACTTATTTCAGTGATGGGCCATGCACACAATACAGGCAAAAGGGAAATGTCTATCTTTTTAGCACTGAACTACACAAGAGAGGGTTCACTGCAGGAACATGGAACTTCTTTGAGGCAAGCCATGGCAAAGGTGCTCCCCATGGAGTAGGTGGTCTTCTGAAAAGAACAGCTTACATATCGAGATGTTAGCTGTTTGTGCTCAACACAACAGGTGCTAGAATGTCAATGCTACAATACACAAAACTTCAGCTTTGCAGTTCAACCTCTTTCTAAATCTTCAGAGCCTGCTGATTGGGACATTCAATGGCAAAACCCAAATGTCCTTGGGAAATGGTGTGTCCTTAAGTATGAAGATGAGCCGTATCCTGGAATTGTACTTCAAACTAATGAAACACATGTACAAGTGGTGTGCATGCATCATGTTGGGTCCAACAGATTTTATTGGCCCAATCGTGATGATATGTTGTGGTACTTATATGATGATGTGATATGCATGATTCCACCACCAAAGCCCGTGACTGCCCATCCTGTTGAGATCTGTAAAGCAGTATGGTCCAAAATAATAGAAGTGTAAAACACGTAATTGATTTGTATGCTATAACAATATCCATGAGTTTCCATGACTGCAGGAGCCTCTATACACAAGCTAAACACATACAACATCCACACCACCTCCAAATACTCCTTGATATTTCTTTAGCAGCTTTAGTTTTCACTAAGTGCGTAATGTGTGATACACTATGAGGCGCATATTACATTTTTTGTGGCATCCTAGTACTTCTAAGTCTCAGTCACTTAGTCACGGCATTTGTTTGCAATGTTCACAAGTTTTAAATGTGTTCTTAAATTGCTGAATTTAAAAGTTAAATTGTTTTCATAAATGTTTAAAGAACAAAATGTTTAAACAAGGAGCAATGAAAAGACTCTAAACCTGTGACTTTTTATCCATGTTTATTGTGGAATTTAAAACATATATATATATACTATAAATGTTAGTGTGCAAACCAGTTCTTGCATAGTTTAATGGGTTTATTTTAAGAGATGTTTGATACAAAATGTTGTTTTTAAAAATGGGACAATTTATGAAATCAACATTTTAATTTCAACTATGTTACCTTTGAATTTATTAGTCTAAAATGTATTTAATATAGTTTAGAGAAAAGATAGCTTGAGTTGATTACAAACAAAATCAAACTGAATGATACAATGCCCTTCAGATTATAGAAATGAACCTTATATTAAGACTTTCATATAAAAATTGTAATACCTCGGAGTCATTTCTGCAGATCAACAGTCTTAATAGATTTTAAACATAAGTACATTACTTAACAACCAGCTTTTTTAAAACTAAGATAAGGGACACATGAACTGCCATATATCCATGAATTAGATATTTAATAGTCGACACACTTTGCTGAACAGTATGCTACATGTTAGTAACAGAGTTGACCAGAAATACTGTTTACATGTGGATTTTTAGCATAAATCTTTTAGGTGTTTTGCTGTTGATCTGCAAAGAGCAGTTTCAGTATATTTAAAGGTTAATTTTTTGAATAAAAACATATCTTGAAAAAGCATTTATTGTTTTTCCTTTTTCACATGTGTCAAAATGTACCATAATGGTAGAATCACCCATATATATATATATATATATATATATATATATATATATATATATATATATATATATATATATATATATAAAATATAATTTAATTTTTTAATTCTAGTCTGTTATTTATTCAGTTTTTACATACACCCACTTAGATAAACTTGGTGGACAATGGCATATTTTTCACATAACAATGGCGCCATCTACAGGTTGACCAACTGCAATTTCAAAATGCCATCGACGCAAAGTGAAAACTCACTGTAGGCCTTGTGTGTATTTGATCGTGTGTTGAAATTATTGGTAATCTATTATATAAGAGTTAGCTGCTTTCAACATTTTTATGTTGTTCACAATACGTTCACAATAGGAGAATACGCTACGCACGCTTCAGGACCTTGGCAAGGAAGTGGAGTCACATTATGTTATCCGCTGAATTTGTTGAATAACAATTACAGTATTTAAATAATCCACTATCTTGCAATCAACACATACAATAACTGCAATTAAATTAAAACTACTGCTAATAACTACGCAGACATTTACCTAAATTAAATGGTTTTGGTCTGTTATCTGTACTTCAATCACGTGAACAGCCATGTCATGTGATCGAGTCGTTCACTCTGTGTGTTTCTGTTAGTAGAATGTCTGAAAATGAGGGAGACGACCTGTCCAGTTCTGATATATTTTCAGGGATCAGCTTGCCAGAGGCGGAAGAGGTATGGGAACATGCATTTACATAATAAAGCAGTAGTTTGTTGCAGTTTAAAATATGTGCAGTAATAATTACATCATCACATGTTGCACACCAGAGCTGAGGATGTGCCGATTAGCGGAAGCCAGGTTCCTTCCACTGCATTTTAATTGTCTGGTAAACTAAACATTACTTCGTACTTTTATGTGTTCTATATAAAGATATCTATATATATATAATATATATATATATATATATATATATATATAATATTATAATATATATATAGACACACACACACACACACTTCCTCTTATGATACCGCAACAAGACCGATTTGTTTAAATATCTCAGTCATTGTCCCAAGATAAAGGCGAAGCAGGAAATGCTGTGTTTTCATATCTCTGCTTACGGACTGTACTGAATGGACGTTTAATCGTAATTCGAAAGTGCTTCAATAAGTGCTCTTGAGAATAAACAAAGTATTGTTCCATGTGTCCAAGTGGTGTTCTCTTAATATCGCACACTGACATTGTATTCCCTTGATAATTATAAGAATTGCACTGTATTCAAATTAAACAACGTGTAACATGCAGTACTCATTTTTAAAATCTATATAGCACAGTCTGCATACGTGTATAATCTCTCAGTACCACACATAAAACTGGTATAATATATAAGAATTCATTAAAAAAAATTAAAAACCAAATGCACTACAATTAAACATTAAGCATGTGTAGTTATTAATACTTATTGTAAATATTGAACTCTATTATATAGCACTTTGTAGCGTTATTGTGGTGCATTGTTGTTCTGACAAAACATTTTAAGTTTTCAAAGTGGTTAAAAACAGTAACACATGGCAGGGTGTTCAAATATCGTCCAGTAGCCATGCGCTAGGGGTGGTAATCACTAGGGGATGCTAAGTGCCTTTAAACAGCCTGGGTCTGTGGATGTTGGACCGTATTTCAACACCCTGGAGTGTGTTAAGGTGCTTCTAGAATTGCACCCATACCCTATCCTACCCTACCCTAACCCATTCCACCCAAAATGAATTGGTTGTCAAGTGAATCAGCCAATGTTCCATTCTGTACTGGTATGGTAGCATGTGTTAGCCAATGAGACCACTCCCTCTGTTCTTGGCATTTTATATTTATGTAGTTTTACTGTGTTGTGTAACCTTTATGAAGGTGTTATGAATGATACAGTGTCCAGTTCAATTGAAGCAGTAGCACAATAATAACAATAATACATTGTATTGTATTTTATTAAGATTTTCTGCCAGTGTGTTGTCCTTACAGCTCACTGAACTGAATATTTTGTTAACTTATCCCTCAGTTTATTCAATGCAATTGTTAAGTTATGTTGAACAATCCCTGCTTACTTTTTAGCTGGATGAAAAGGAGTATAACATCCCTCAAGCAGAAGCACTACCTACTCTGGAGAGCATCTTAAGTGAGGTAAAATTAGCAATTCGTAACCAGTTCTGTATTTGAATGGCAGTGATTAGTTAACAATAATAGCTTTTTATTCCTCATGGTGGAATGCTGGGGCAAAGATTTCACTGGAGCAAAAGCTTAACAAATCGTCCCTTTTGTGTTTATTTATTTTTCCCCCAGGATGTTCTCTGTGACCATGATGTTGACCTTCTTCTTTCCGAGGAGCTTTCCCAGCTGACAGCAATGCCTGAGGACAGCAGCAGCACTAACACTGAAGAAGATGAAGAGCGAGCTGCCAAAGATTCAGCAACTTCTGAGTGGTAAAAATAGATGTTTTTTTGAATGAGTAAAACCAGGAAAGGACACACTTTGAGGCAGTGCCGCCTGTACTGTCTGTTTTAAAAACATCATTCTCCAGTTACTTTAGAGCACTGCAGTATACAGAGGGAACTTGTCCCCACCCCTTCAACCAACCAGCTGTTTGCCCTATTGACTGACAAGCATTCAGCCAGCGGGATGCTTTGACCCAGAAGACTGCTGAGGATAAATGACCTAGGAAGTGTAACATATTGAGACTAAGGCGTGGAAACTGAGAATGTCATTTAGCCTAATGTAGTACTATATATCATGTTTCAAAATGAAAATGTTTGCTCTAAAATGTGTTTCTTTCTAAACTTCACATTTGATACCTACCTATGCAAGAAAGGTACGATTTATGGAATTATTTTGTTAGCCACAGTCACTTTAGAAATACTACAAGAAACATGAAGCTGATAACACTTCATATTTCTAGGATAAAAGAGCCACCATTGCCAGCCGTCAAGCAGGAGGCAGTCTTGCACCATATCACTCTAAAAGGGCTGTCTGCCCAGGTTACCTCAGCCGCAGTAAGTTGTTCGTATTTATTTCCTATGAATACAATTTCCTATGAGTAAGGTTGATAAAAAAAAATATAGATATATATGTTTTTTTGTTTCAGAACAAAGTAGATGCAGGAACACCGACTGCAATGGTAAGGCACATGTTTTGCTCTATCTGCCTTTTCAGCTTTGTGCTGGCAATTGTCTTACAGAATTTAGTTTCTGGGATATTTTGAAAATCATAATAACATGACATTTTTCAGGCTGTCTGTGGGATTATAGCAATTGGAACATCAAATGGACTGCTCCTAATCTTTGGTAAGACAGCTAACGTTTCTTTACAAAAGGAGCAAGGTTGGTTTCTATCATTTATTGTTTGTGTAATGTCGTGGTTATCAACTTTGTTGTCATTCTGATAGCTCTAATTGTCAGTAATGACATTCTTGTGTTTTTTGTTTTTTGTAGACTCTAGTCAGGTGTTGAAGCTGTGCTTGGGTAGTACAAGTCTTGGTGCCCAGTATGGAGCCATCTCAGCACTCAGCCTTAATACTGACTGCACTCAGATAGTCAGCGGGTTTACAAAAGGACAGGTAACAGTATTCTCTTCATCCCTCTTTTCAATGACAGTCACAATGGTCTGTATAAAGGTTGGTCATGAATAAAAATCTAATATAGCTGGATTGTATATTAACAGCAAAACAGAATACAATTGAGTTGTAAGACTGCGGGCATCTGTGTAAGGGTTACACAGTATCTCAGCTGTCAGCCTCAGTCCGTTCACTTGTACTCTTGACGATATTCCTTTATACACAAACGTATACCTTCTATAACCCTGTATTAGATACCTTTCCTCAGTACATCCCAAGGATATCATCTCAGCTTTAGTGACTTGTATTTAATTGATCTGACTAATTTTGTTCAAAATACATGTTTTAGAATGGGCGTTTCCTAATAGTTAACAAGTAGTTTAAAACTAACCTGGCAACTTGCTTGAGATATTGCACATCACAATGTGTTAAACTTGTTGAAAAAGCAACTTCAGGCACGTGAACTAAAATGCAGTCTTGCGGTCACTCTGTATCATTACTGTTTCAGTCCTCACAGCCTGTTGACTTTTTAAAACTGAGGAGTTTGAAGCACCTCTGTGGCTCTCAGAATCACGGCTAACCTCTAAGTACATCTGGTACACCAGAGTGTAACCATTAGTCTGTCCCTCGCCACAAAAAAGCACCAGTAAGATTAAGTGTAGCATTCCAACCAGTTCGGGCAGAGTATTCCTGTTTTACATATCTAGTTTTATGCCGAACCCTGTTTTGGATTTCAGATTCTTCAATGGGATCTAGAAACAGGAAAGCTCCTCAGGACCATTACCAGTGTGCTGCCTCTCGGCACTACAGTTCTCAATGTCAAGGTCAGTATCATGCTGGTTTTAACAGTTAACATGTTGAGCGCCAGATCCTCGGCACTGACATTGCATGTAATATTTTGCAAACTAGCTAATCTAGTTACCATTCTGTCATTTGCCCGTCAGTACCAGGTCCAATGCTTGCAAATACTATATTGAAAGGTATTTATGTATAACTGCAAACACTTATCGTAGCCTCTGACTTTAAGAAACATACATTCAGTGCACAGATATTACAGTTAATGCTGCTGTTAGTGTTTTTTCTGTATCTGAGAATTGACAGCTATTGAACGTGTTGCCACATTGCCCCAGTTAACTAAAATAGATTTTAAGGTAAATATTTATTTTTGCAGTGGCAGTGGTAATATTTTTTTTAGACTTTACCATAGTTACATATTATTAAAGTTACATAAACGTTTACATGTAAGTGCAGGTTCTAATGCAGTCTAATTTCACTTTACAGTTCACAGACGACTCATCTGTGGCTGTATGCAGTGACAGCACAGGTTCAGTGTTTGAGCTTAGTTTCAAGTAAGTACAATATCAATTGATTTTGAGAAGATTCAAACCTGCTATATGGGAGTACATTTGCGACAAACCTTAACAGCTGTAAATTTAGAAGTTCATTGCATGACAACAATTCTAGCATCAGATTGTTGCAGTTAAAATGACTGACTAAATTATTTTTCTAGAGTCTAGTCTAGTGAGATGACTTTGCCAGCCTGTTCAGCAAAAGTTGTAATCTGTACACATATTCTGTCATTTTGTTATTAATATTTTGTGCTTTAAAGGCCAAAAATCATTTGAAAAAAAAAAAAAAAACATTAAATAAATGACAAGTCTGGTAACTTTATCTGTTAACCTTTGAAGCTTAATTTGTTTGTAACATATTCAGATAATTCCCCCCATGTGCCAACTAGTTGTTTTCAATTGTTGAAATACCTCTGGTAACACAACATTTTAAATTCTTAATTTTTGTAGAAGATCTATGGGAATCAAAACATGTGAAGCACGCTGTCTTTTGAGCAGTGACAAGGGGCAGGTGTGCTGTGTTGAGCCTCTTCGCATCCCAGAGGATTTCTTAGGACATCCAGCAACACAGTACTTATTAGTAGCCATGGTTTCCTTAAAAAAGGTACAAAATCCTTTAGCATCTTTCAAGTGCCTATATCTTCAGGAAACGTATGTACTGTTAAAGATACACTGTAGGTGTTGTAATGAATGTACTGCATTTGATTTCATTTACACAATTTGTTCTTCCAGCTTTTGGTTATAAGTCTTAAACCAGTGCTCCAGGTGATACACGCTTCTCCCTTTCTAAAGGTAAACAACATCTAGCAGTTTAAAAGCTGTTCTTGTAGTTGTATTTTCAATTTGGAAGTAATGTCACCTAGTGGGAGCTAACCTGTTGAGTAGTTTTTTCCAGCAGCATGTTCACTAACTAGTTTACTGCTAAAACTGTCAATTATTTCAAAGCCAGAGTAAGTTAGAGCAGGTGTTGAACTTTTTTAAATGAAGCAGGTCAATTCTTGTAAATAATGTTTTAACCAACATCAGTTAAGACAGTACAGTTATACAGTGCAAGATAATGCAGTGCAATTGTGTGTACTGTTAATGTTGCTACTTCTATTAATAAAAAGTATGTTAGTAACAAACCTCCACACAACACAATTAGAGCTAGCAGTATCATGAAAAAGCAAGTACTTCGACAGAATATACATTTAACTGTGTGACTTGCCTAGGCAGACAGAATGGCATATTTGTTTCCCAGATTCTGGTTCTAAAATATCTGCTAAAAGTTGTCCAACAGGTTTCACTGAGATGGTGCTTTAATAACCTCAAATTGAACCTGGGCTAGAATCCACAAAGATTTCTTACGTTTTTCTTTTTTTTTAATTTTATTTAGTCGCCAGTTAGTTTTTTATTTTTAATTGTTTTCTCCCCAATTTAGAAATGTCCAATTATTTTTAAGCTCAGCTCACCGCTACCACCCCTACGCTGACTCAGGAGGGGTGAAGACGAACACACGCTGTCCTCCGAAGTGTGTGCCGTTAGCCGCCCTTCTTCTTTACACACTGCAGACTCACCATACTGACCCCCAGAGCTACAGTGTCGGAGGACAATGCAGCCCTGGGCAACTTACAGGCAAGCCGACAGGTGCCTGGCCAGACCACAGGGGTCACTGGTGCGCGGTGAGTCGAGGACACCCTGGCCGACCTAACCCTCTCTCCCCCCTGGGAGCTCCCGTCATCGGTCGGCAAAGGAATAGCCTGGACTCGAACCGGCAACGTCCAGACTATAGGGCATATCCTGCACTGCATGCGGAACACCTTTACTAGATGCGCCACTTGGGAGCCTGCTTAAGTTTTTCTGAGTTCTGAGACATTCTAGGGGATTCTCTCGATCTATCAAACGCCTTTCAGTCCATAAATTTTCATTTATTATGTCTTGAACCACAAACGTAGCCGTGATACACAGCTACTAATTTTATAATGAGCTACGAATTTTCTTAAGTCATCTCAAGTTTTTTTCTTATATTTAAGAAAATATGTCTAAGAATCATTTTGAATTGCACTTAAGAAAAATTATGAAATTCTTAAGAAGTTTCCATGGTAACTAAGATAAGAATTTTCTTAAGTTGCTTTGTGGATTCCAGCCCTGGATATGCTTAAGCATTACATTGTGAGCCATATGACTTTTCTGTCTGGCAACAAAACAGCAGATAACCCAGGTTGTTTGATGGAATTGGATAAAATTCTGAAAATGTGCTACTTTTATTAAAAATGCATACGGTCTATTGTATATACTGTGTTTCGTATACAAATAGACTGACCCGTACTGCGTTCCAGTCCTGGCCTGGCACTTCATGTTGATCAAGGAATGTGTTGATCCAGTGTTGGCTTTCTGCAGAGGCTCCTCTATGACACTGTTTCATGTAAGTTTTATTAAGCACTTATGTACTTATCTTTCCTATAGCCTGTGGAAGGGTAGCCAGGCAGTCAAGGCTTACGGGCGGAATAGCGGAGATAGGAGATTACAATTTAAAAGCGATTTTCACCCACTTTTTATTAAAGAAAAATAAACAGAAAACAAACCAACTAAATATCTGAAACAGCACCCAAGCAAAAATGAGTTCAAAGCATAGCCAGGGAGCATAACCTGCTGCACTCTCTGGAGCTGATCCCAGCTTTTATAGCCAGGTCTAATTTATAATCCATTAATCAATTAGCACCTGGCCACATTTCACACATGTTTTAGCAGAAAGGGCATTCTACCCAAAGCCCTACCATATTAAACACATACTTCAGCCCTGCCACACCTCTATTATAATAAAGGCGTAATATAATGTAACAGTAAAGAAATGTACCAATATCCAGGTACAGTGCCCATAGAAAGTCTGCACCCCCTTGAACTTTTTTCACATTTTGTTGTCAGTGCCTTAGAGTTTCATGCATTTAAATGAGGATTTTTTTCCACTTATCTACACACCATATTCCACACTGTTAAGGGGAAAAAGCTTTTATTGAGAAAAAAAATTATATATTAAAAATACAAAACTAAAAGAAAATAATTGGATAAGTCTCCACCCCCATGAGTTAATAGTTGGTGGAATCAGTTACAGCTGTGAGTCTCTTGGGATTGGTCTCTACCAACTTTGCACACCTAGATTTGGCAATATTTGACCATTTTTCTTTACAAAACTGTTCAAGCTCTGTCAAGTTCCTTGGGGAGCATTGGTGGACAGCAATCTTCAAGTCATGCCACAAATTTTCAATTGGATTTAGGTCAGGGCTCTGACTGGGCCACTCAAGGACATTTACCTTTTTGTTCCTTAGCCACTCCAGTGTAGCTTTGGCTGTGAGCTTTGGGTCGTTGTCATGTTGAAAGGTAAACTTCCATACCCAGTTTCAGCTTTCTCGCAGGGGCAGCAGGTTTTCCTCAAGGACTTTTGTGTACTTTGCTCCATTCATTTTCCCTTCTATCCTGATAAGTGCCCCAGTCCCTGCTAATGAGAAACATCCCCATAACATGATGCTGCCACCACCGTGCTTCACAGTAGGGATGGTGTTCATTGGGTGATGTGCTGTGTTGGGTTTGTGCCAAACATAGTGTTTTGCATTTAGGCCAAAAAGTTCAATTTTAGTTTTGTCAGACCACAAAACTTTTTGCCACATGGCTACAGAATCTCCTGAGTGTTTTTTTTTCTTTTGCATACTTCAAACAGGATTCAAGGTGGGCTTTCTTGAGTAATGGCTTCCTTCTTGCCACCCTACCATACAGGCCAGATTTGTGGAGTGCTTGGGATATTGTTCTCACATGCACACTTTGACCAGTCTTGGCCATAAAAGCCTGTAGCTCTTGCAAAGTTGCCATTAGCCTCTTGCTAGCCTCTCTGATCAGTCACCTTCTTGCTTGGTCATCCAGTTTGGAGGGACGGCCTGATCTAGGCAGGGTCTTGGTGGTGCCATACACCTTCCACTTAATGATAGTCTTGACCATGTAACAAGGGATATTCAAGGCCTTTGATATTTTTTTTATACCCGTCCCCTGATCTGTGCCTTTCAGCAACTTTATCCCAGCGTTCTATTGAAAGCGATACCCGTCCCCTGATCTGTGCCTTTCAGCAACTTTATCCCAGCGTTCTATTGAAAGCGCCTTGGTGCTCATGGTTGAGTCTTTGCTTTGAAATGCAGTACCCAGCAGAGGGAACCTACAGGAACTGCTGAATTTATCCTGAAATTATGAGAATCACTATAATTTAACACAGGTGGAGGCCACTTAACTTGGTGTGTGATTTTGAAGATTATTGGTTACACCTGAGCTAATTTAGGATTGCTGTTACAAGGGGGGTGGACACTTACCAAGCTATTTCAGTTTTTATTTTTAATTAATTTTCTACAAATTTCTAGAATACTTTTTTCACTTGGAAGTTGTGGGGTAGCATATGTAAATAAATGAAAGAAAAAACTATTTTAATGTATTTTAATTTCAGGCTATAAGGTAACAAAATGTGAAAATGTTGAAAGGGGGTGTAGACTTGCTATAGGCACTGTAAATGCATGTTACAGGTGATCTACTTCAAATAATTACATATTGTGATTTGGTGCACAATGAAACACCCACACAGCGATCAGATTGAATCGAGATGACCTTGTTTGCTTTGCTTTTAATTTCCAGGTTAAATGCACTGGGGAAAGCCTGGAATGTGTCAAAATTATGGAGGCAAATCATCCATATGACATAGTAAACGTTAAGGTAAGTAAGGGATCATGCAACTCAATTATTCCAATCAACTACAATTGAAATGTGCCTCCCAAACAAGGGACCCATGGAAATGTCAATTAGGCTATACTGGGTAAACCTTTTCTAAATTACAGATTTTCTTAAACCCTCGGTATATCTGCATCTCAATTCAGCAGTTTACTGTGTTTTTGGCATTAGTTTACTACTTTACCATGGTCAATCGTGTCTTTTTTACTCTCCTTTACCACAGCTCAATGATTTACCATGTGTGTCTGTGCTTTGTCATGTTTTCACTGTGCTTCTCTTGGTTTTGCTATTCCTTTACCATATAAACTTCAGTAAGGGTTCTTATGAAGTTTTTCTTGTGACACTTGTCACTAGTACTAGTTTGCTCTGACTCGTCTCATAGTGGATGAATTCGCGGACTCTGCTGCTAATTGACCCTCTTGACAAGCTGCATGTTTTGGATCGAGAGAGCCAAGAGGAGCTGGAGCTGTTGGACCTGTCTGGCATGCAGCTTATTCACACCAGCAGTTTTCTCAGGCCCTTGATTCCTGGAGAGCACATCAGTCCAACACTGGTATGACTAGCATGACAACAGAAATGTTGATGGGATCATGATACTAACTTTATAAAGAATCCAGATTATTCTCTGTGAGTGTGACATAAGGCTGTAATAAGAAATATATTGGTTTGCTGTAACCTGTCCTATCCACTACTTTCACCTCTACAGAGATGTGGTTTTTTGTGTGCGCTCTTTATTATTTTTTTCCTAATTTTTTTTAATTACAATTAAAACAACAACCTGTCTAAACTTTTTATCCCTGGACAGTTTAATGGAAAAAACACTAATTTTTTTGGGCCCGATTTTGATGAAACACTATAAAACACAAACGTAAGGGGAATATGTGAAATTGATTCGTTATATTTTCTGCCTAAAATGAAACTTAATGTGAGCATAGATTAACAACAATTACTTTCTCTGAAGGCTGAAATAGGAGAGAAGGCCACGTATCAATCTGTGTGCACTCATGGTGGGGAAACTGTTTTACTGGGTGCTAAGGTACAGTTTAAATGGTCTCCCTTTAATTTATTCATCTATTTATTTTTTACATATATTATTTTCATATGGAGAATGACCACACACACTGTAAATGATAATGATTTATTAAGTTAAACAGTGGTACACATTCCATAATATCCTACTGTATCACAGTAATGTAGTAATATTATTAATTTCTAAGTCACCAATAAATTGATTCATCCTGTATCTTAATGAAGCTACTGGTTTGACATTGAATAACGCTGTTTAACCTCAACCTGTAGGTAAATCTGGTGTCTATCTAATAGTGAGCTCTAGCTGGTAGTGCCAGTGAAGTGAGTATGATATTAATATTATCAGTTGTTAAAACATTAGCTGTAACTCGTTTTTGCTTTTATTTTCCCAGTCGGTGCATGTCGTGTCTTTAAGAACTTGGGAAGAGGTAAGACCTAGTAGATTGTATGCTATGAGAAGTAAATTTTTCTTGTGTTGTTTTTTTACTTGGAGGTTTTATCGTTTTCAAATCTTCTAGCGGATCAACTTCCTTGTAAAACAAGATCGTTTTGCAGAAGCACTGGGTTTGGCCTGGGTGTTTTTCAATGGAACTGCCAAAGCTGTTTTTGGTAGGCAACTATTTTAAAGAAACAAAGTGGTGTTTCTGCTAATGTCTTCATCACTGCGTAAAATGTAATACATTGATTATCGTAGTATCTGTCTCTTGCTTTTCACCAGTCACAAATATACTGGTACATATTATCATTTCCAACGCAAAGCTTGTTACAGAAAAACAACCGTTATATTACTAATTACACAATACCGGTGTCTGGTTCCTGAAATAGTTACAAATGACCGAGACTATTTGTATTTATTAACCTATCATCTGCTGAGTGGAGTTATCGTTGCTAGACTGTAATAACAATCTGTTCTTGAGTGTAGTTTTACAGTAAGTCCTCTGAATACAATATTATTTCTCACAGTTCTGCCTGTCTTAACATTACCTTTTATTGCTACAGTATTTTAGTTTGCAGCCAGAGTGATACCATAATTAAATATATATTTCAAATTCCTTTAGGTCTTTCTGGTAAAAAACAGAACAAGCAAGCTATGGTGGCAAATAAGGTATTGTATGCATGTTTAATAAAGAATTGTTAATAAAGCTTTTACACGTTTATATACTGGACAAGATGGTTTTTTTTATCTGAAAATAAATGTAAAGCAACTGGATTTTCTTAGAACATTTACCAGTATCAGGGAATCCACCTGCATCAACCACTTTAAGGGTAAAAGCAGGATCACCACAGAGAGGTGAGGATTCCGCACGTACTTTCCTGGCCTGAGTACATGGAGGTGCTGTTATCCCACATTGACACCGTATGTCACGGGCGACTGATTGGTGAGGTCAGACCAGGAAGTAAACACAGGCTCAGTACTGCAAGTTGTGTAGCAAATGCCCTTTTATTTATTAAATCAAAAATAACAAACAAATACACAAAACAAAACGGCACAGTGGCTACAATAACCAAACACTATAATTCTAACAAGTATTTTGCTGGTCTTAATCCAGCACGAGTAGCAATTGCTATTTCTTTTAGTGTCTCTGTCTCCTTTCTCCACAACTCTCTCTAATCTAACCCTTCCAGCACACAGTTGCCGGTATATATAGTGGTTCCAGTACCACATCCGGCACAGGTTTTTTTAATGAGCGTGGTCGACCAATTCGTTGGTAGGTCAATTTGTCAATAAATTATTAGCTGCCGACCAAGCATTGTCAAGGAGGTATTTTGGCAGAGAGGAGAAGCAAAGGTCGTCCCTGCCAAACTATATTTAATTATAAAAATAAACACAAGTACATTAAACAATAATAATACTACTACTAATAATACCCAAATAATACAAATAAACACAGGGGCAGGGTGTACCGTGTCACACATGGGTATTGAGTACAGAGACTGCTTCCTTTGTGCCAAGTGTTAGCAGTTACCTTTAGTTATTATGACGCACACAGGGCCAGATTTTGATGATGGGGCAAACGTATGACGCTAGGTCAAAACACGCTTGCCCTTAATTTTGAAAAGCTCTGAGCAAATGGGAGCACACACACACACACACACGCTGCTATATTTAGATAATATCCACATAGTTGAAATCTAAAGACTTCAGCCCTTCGAATAATGTATTAGATTAGAAAACAACTGAATTTTTACAGTTATGCTTTCAGTGCCCACTGATCTCTGTGCATTTGATCAGCTGTTGTATATCTAACGTACTTAAATGTTAAGTCAAAAACAAAATATTTTTTTTTTGCTTTTTAGTTAAATGCAGGTTCTTTTTTATAGGTCTAAATACATGTTATATTTTATAAATATTCCTTCAAATGAATGTAAATGACTAAGGAGGCTCATTTTGTATATAGGCTAATAGACATGGTTCTGCAGTATGACATCGGTATTTGATTCCTGAATTTTAGTGCTGATTAGAAATTAGTTTCTAACAAAAAAGAGAACCAGTTTTCTTAAAATATTGTAATTTATTATATCATTTACCTGCTTCATTGTAGGTGGCTGAACTGCTGTTAAATTATGTAGAGATATCTCTGAGGAGGTGTCCTGAACAAGGCAAGTTGGAGATAATGGAAGAGCACTTTCAGGTTAGTTTTTTAGTCTGTATTTTAATATAGTATAGCGTGACGCTTACAGTTATATGTGTGATTACCTGGACAGTCCCATAATTCAGCATTTCCTCCTGTTTCTAAGATGGACAGCTGGAACTCCCTGTTTTCATTGTCTGAAGGTGGTCACTGCTTGATCTCCTAGCTGTTACAAATTACTATCCCATTGGAGCGCTGCACCCTCTACTTCATGTAATTAAGAGATTGCTTTGAACAGTTGGTACCTGTAACTCTGAGAGAGGCAGGAAAGGAAAGAATTTAAGTCCCATTATGTGGGTAATTGGGCTTGGTTGAATTAGCAGTTGGAAAGCTGTTCACTATTTTCAAGCCATAAGAAGGCTAACTGGACCAGTTACATCCATTTGTTTGAATATAGGGACCTTATGTCTTTGTAAATATAGGGACCTTATGTCTCACTATTACTGGTTGAACTACGATGTAAAAGACATGACATTTTTATTTCTTTCTGTTTAGAAAACGATACCACTTTGTGTCACCTGCTGCTTCAAATTCAATAAAATGTAAGGCCATTTTCTCCTACTTTCTAGCAACCGTGCAACATTAAGATAGATTTACATTAATGGACTGTATCCATACTGAACGTGGAACTGGTGCTGGAAATAGTCCTGAAAGAAAACGTCAATGTGACATGTGCAGTAAATTCTGTTGGTATTTTAACTGTTGCTGTTATTTTAGAAGAAAACAATTTTGACATGATGTTTTATAGGTCAGCAGTTTTGTTGTTCCTTTGTCAGTTGCTGTTTGTGAGTTGTTGCTTTTTTTAATGTAGGGATCTGCTGTTTGGGGAGGTTTATGATAAGCTGAACCACAATGCTGTAGCACTGGGGGTGCTGTTTGAGTGCCTTGAGCCCTACATACTTACTGACAGGCTAAAGGACATCACACCTTCAGTAGTGAAAGAACTGGTTGTGTATTATGAGAATGGAGACATGCTAGATGCCCTTGAGTCACTTATAACTCACCTGGACATAACAACCCTGGATCTACACCAAGTAAGTGATTGCCACACTTTTTAAACGTACTGCTGTGAACTAGATAAATATTACAATTATTAAAATGCATCTTGGACAATTAAATACTGCCGTTTTGGATACATGTTGAGAGCCAACAATGTGTCACAGCGCAGAACGTAAAATGTATATTTCCTAAATGTGTGTTTTGCTTTGCAGATCGTTCTGTTAACAAGGAAATATAAACTTTTTGATGCTTTGATCTATGTTTACAATAAAGGAATGAATGATTTCGTCACGCCCATAGAGGTAAGGTGTTCTAATTGTGACCTGGGTAGTTTTAGTTCACATGGTATTGCAGTTGCTTTATTTCTTTGTTATTTTTTTGTGTTGTGTTGGTCCACAGGAAATGATACAAGCTATGGAGAATGCTTTGAAAAGTGAAAACACAGGTACTAGTCTTATGTTGGCATAGTTTTAAATTTCTGCTTAACAACTTGCAAGTAAGGGCTATCTCCTGTATTAATGCATGCATACTCTTTTTTTGTAATTGTTACAGATGAACTTGGAGCTGTTGGCAACAAGATTCTTGTCTACATCAGGTAAAGCTCACATGGTTCCCGGAACCCTCATTCTGGGGTACTGTGTAAGTGTCTCTTGATATTATGGTGTAATTAAAGGATGATTTTTATAAATAGCCCACAAAATGTTCTATTATTTTCAAATGAATATACCCAGAAAGCCTTTTTTTTTTTTTTTGCAAACTAGTTTTATAGTAATAAATACACAACATTTTGTCAAAGTACTTCAGTTCTAGACCAATTGTTAGGAAACCCAATTTGGCATTGTGTCTGTGCATCCTGTGAGGTGAATGCACATTGAGGGAATGCAGTTATTTGTAATTGTATTCCTTTATTTACTTTTTTTTTATCTTTCTTACCAAATTATATATATTTTTAAAGTGCACGTTTCTATTTTCAAATATTGTATTATTTATTTATGCAGTTGCAGTTTAACTGGCAGAGCATATCCTTTCGGAGTCATTTCTGAAGATCTTGTTCCTGTTGTCAAGACTGAGGTAATGTGAAAGACATTTGACATCCTACAAATAGAGAGAGAAGTTCTAACCTTCAGATTAAAACTAACCAGATTATTTCATTTTTAAAAGCTGATTCCACAAGAGCCCAAACAATTTGAAGCAGTCAAGTAGCAGCTCACTTCAAAATAATAAATAATTTCTATTGTGCGTGAAGCATTATGTTTTTCTTAGTCTAATGAGGATTCCCAGCTCTGAAACTGCATCCTTTTTCATTTATTTTACAGGTTTTCAGTTGCCTCACAAGATTCCATTCAAAGAATGCTGATCCAGATGAAGGGCCGCACCCTTACATCCGCACACTTCTCAAGTACAACACCCGGGAGTTCCTCAATGTTTTAGCCCTGGTAAGAACACAAAAAGATTTTTAAATAAATAAATAGATAGCTCAAATAAACTTAAGCTTGATGGATAACCGAAGAGGTTATGATGAAATTGTATAATGCACTGGTGAGACCACACTTAGAGGGCTATCTCCAGTGCTGGCCACCACACTACCAAATGAACATTGTGGCCCTGGAGAAAGTCCAACAAACAGCAATCAGACTAATCCCAGGGCCTAAAGCAATGAGCTGTGAAGATTGACTGAAAGAACAGAATCTTTTTAGCCTAAACAAAGGAATTAGAAGGGAATGTGACTGAAGTCTTTAAAATCTTAAAATGAGTTGATATAGTTAATCGTAACCAATACTTTAAGCACAGTACAGAAACCAGGACCAGAGGACACCGTTGGAAATTAAGTGGACTTAGAACAGAGAAAAACAGATACTTCTTAACACAGAGAGTGGTCAGGGTATGGAATAAGTTACCTGGTCATGGTGGTGAGACAGAATCATTGCGCTTAGATTGTCCAAATGGCTCTTATTTATACATTTTCTTAAATTCTATGGAAAGTTTCTTGTAAATTATTCATTTGGGTTAAGGTGGTAGTCTGTACAACATTATTGTTCATTGCTTCTTTAGTACTGTTTCTAGTTACAGGAGATAGTGAAATTGATTGCTATTCTGAGGCATTATACCGACTAGCACAATATGGAGAAAAGGCTCCTGGAGACTTTTTGTATTACCCACTTCACATCAATGCATATATTTTATCCAAAGCTTGCACTACAGTTTATAATGGAGTTCATAGATTTGCTGTAGGTAGATACATTATTTTGTCTGCATTGTCAATTGTAGAGAGCGTTATGCTTTTTTTTCACCGTTCTTCCGGTTTCTGTCCGGATATTCTATTTCTATCAACATATTTATTATTTCTCTGTGATACAGACATTTGAGGACATGCAGCAGTATTCACAAGCTGTTGAATTTCTGCAAATAATTACAGATGCCTTGCTTAAGGTGAGTTTGATAACAAATAACAAGTGTTTGCTTTTGCTTGTGTAATTACTGTGGAAGACATGGGAGTTTCATGAAAACCTTATCATTGTTTTTTATATGCCAGTGAAACTGAGATGTAAAATTGTTTCCACATTAAATTAAGGCAGTCATGAGTTCCATCTGCAGTATACAATACAAAATCAAGATGGAAGCCTGTGTTTTTGACTGAGTCCTTTTCTTTTGTTGTTGTTGTAGGTCATGCTGGAGAGTGTTGATTTTACACCATCGCAGATCGGCTCTCTCTTTACTTTCTTAGCTCGTCAGATTGCCAAAACTGAAAACGCCCTTTTTGTGAACATGCAGCTTTTTGACCAGGTCTGTATTGTCTTGGACACGAGCTGGTCTTTACTTTATATACTCAAAGAAATACCTGCTACACTTACTCACTATATGAATCCATGCCTTTTTTTGTTTTTAATCAATTCATAAGAATTTTGATGTAAAGTTGCGTATGTAATGCTGGGATATTCACATTAATAACGTCTTACTGAAAACAGTGTGTTATTTGTTCAATGCAGGTTCTTGATTTTTTGTGTAATCCAGAGGATGGGACCAGGCATACAGAAAGACAGCAGGTAGGCAACAAAGCAGTTGATACTTTAGCTTTATATTACACTACGTTGTACTACGTTACTTATCACTTCGTGGGAACACTTCACAGGCTGAGCCAGACATCTGGAAGAATCTCATCTAACTTATTCTGCCATATATTCAACAGCTGGTCGATTGGCTTTGATTGAGACTTAGCTGCCTTAATATGAGTGCTGGACTCAGGCCGAGTCACCACTCTCAGGACACCTTATAGCTTATCTGTGGGTCATTCTAATGCAAGTGGACCAATGGGGGTAACCAGTTTCATCAATTCATTATTTTTTGTTGCAGATTCACTGAGGTGTGTATTAAATGATGATAACTTTGTTTGTCTAGGAGGTGATCAGTCACTACCACAGAATTTGGTCCACTTGAACAGGAATGACACCTATAGCTTTCCTCGTTAGTGAGTCTTGCAATGCTCCTGGTATTATCAACATTGCATGTCTATGAATCGAAATATTTTGAAGTCCCTTGTGAAATCCTGCTTCGTAAGGTATTTGTGTGGGAATAGTATTGTTGTATTTCTGTTTTTTTAGGCCCTGCTGGAACTTTTGCAGGCAGGGGGTGCTATTTACTTTGATGAAGACAAGCTGCTTTCAATGGCTGAGAAAATGCAATTGTAAGCATTGGGAGCTTTATTACTTTCTCACAGCATGTTCAGAATTATCCGAATAATTCTCTTGAGCCTCTATTTAAATACAGCAAAAAGTAAATAAGTGATCTCTATGGAAAGCCATCTGGGACAAAAATGCCTTGTGCTGCTTTAGAGCGAGACAGAATCTCATAGGACAGAAAAAAAGCATGCCATTCTGAAATGCCTCACTTAAACAGTACTCAACCTGCTGAAAATGTTGTGTAGTAGTTTTTATATAGACTGTATATGTTATACATATTTTGTTGCGATTTTCTGTTATATAGAATGTAATCAAGTTTTTCCCTCCCATCACTTTACAATGCCATTTCCACATTGTGTTTTATTTGAAGTGTCTAAAGTTAAATTTCAGTTTTCGTTTGCTTGTTCAGCTACTAAAAGGCACAAGTAAACCTTACTACTTTATGAAAAAGTGTTGACGGCCACTGTTTACTGTGAAGAAACAGCAATGGCAAGGAATGAAAAAAAGAAAATAAATGAAATGTGTTGTCAACTTTATGTACTATTTATTTTGGGAATAAACAAAACAACATTTAACTTGACCTGCTATTTGATATCCTTTGTTTTGTAGTTAATTCACTGGGGTAAAGTAAGTCCTACACAACGTATTCTTTACTCCTGGGATATTTTTCTATTTTAACGTGTTTCATATTGTAACGTCTTGCTGTAAAATAGACACACACACACACACACAGGGCCACGGCCACGCCTCCCTGCCCCTGCTGCTGTGCTGTCTCTGCCTGCGTTCAGAGCTATATAATGGCTTTTATTTTTGAAAAATTAATGAAAATCCGAACGAATATTGAAATTATGGGTAAAAAAATCCAGTTTTCTTCCCAACGCACTCATGGTTATATTCTCTTTCAAGGACTGCATACCTCTGAACTGGGCTGACTTTTTGAAAAAAAAAAAAAAAAAAAGCAGACTTAGTGACAAATATTAAAAATTTTTGGTAATGTGGGTTTTCATCTCCTTTACAAAAATATAGTGCAATTACATTACAACTCCATTTTGTTGTGCCAGCCCAGTAGCCACTTCATTAGCCTGCATTTGTCCAGTTGTTTAAAGTATACAAAAATCTTTTTTTAGCTACCAAATCTGTGAGTTTGTGTATGAGGAAAGACGTCTTTACACGAGCATTGTTGGATGCTACCTGAAAGATGCAGCAAGAAGAGTAAGTTGATTTTGACACTATCGACATCAAGTTTAACTTGGAAATAACTAATTACAAAAGGTAGATACTGCTGCATTCATAACAATGGTATTAATTATGTATTATGCCTACTTTTTGACAACAGGATCAGGTATTTGGGTACATAAATGACATCATCACTAGAGCTGATCTAACAAATGAAGAAAAAATAGCATTTCAGAATGAGGTATTTTGTAACATACAGGTAAGCAAGTATAAGAGTTATATTATTTGTTTACAACTAGTCAGCAGGGTTCTATCCTTCCAGTTTCTATAAGCTCAACAGTAACCAACAAAATGTAACCAAAATATCCCATCACTCTTCCAGCACATTGATACTGAATTAGATTTCCTGATGAGCCATCTAAGAATTATATTGCAAGTGGTGGGATAGGTGCAGTTTTCTAATTAAATTATAGATTAAAATAGTCGCAATAGAGCTGTAGTGTTCCACAGTCAAGTTCAATTTTATACATGCCATCCTTGTTTCCATGATCTGGCATCTGTACATTCTAGTCCGGCACTGGCTACTGCAGGAGTAGGCAACCTGGGCACTTGAAATCCATTCCACTGCAAGACTTTGCTCCAGCCAGACCCTTCATTTATTTAACCTACCCTGTTGTAGGTCAGCTTAATAATTAGGGGTCTGGTTGCAATGTAATGGATGTGCCAAGATTGCCTATCCAGTGAGGTCTTCAAACTGTGTTGTCCATAGAGGATAGGTGAGGGTTCTAAGAGAGTAATGCGAAACGTATCAGTGAATGGCAGATTCGTCCATTAAACATTGCAGATCTTTTCATACTCAAAAATGAATACAGCTGGTACTTCAAAGTTACCAGCTGATGCACTGTGATGTCTAGATTAGAGTTGTCTATTGAAATGATAGTCTTATCTCTGTAAAAAAAAAAAAAAAAGTACAATACGTGTCACTATAGACATGTCTAGCATTATTATGAAATTGTGCAAACAAATGGCATTTTGTTTATTGTTTTATTTTTTTTTTTATTTTTTTTTCATTTTAAGGAACTCTTGACACTGAGCCCCAATCGGACTGCAATGCTGATACTGCAGAAATTTCAAGACAGCGTTCCTTTAATCTTGGAAACACTACAGCAGGTGGATTTGTAGTTTGTATTGCAGTCTTCTTTCAACACTCGCCAGCAGACTAGAGAAACAGTACTTTTATTAACTTCTATTTTGACCAGAGGCCTTCTGGTTGAGATGAAAGTAAATGTTGATAGGTCCGATTACTAAGGTCTTTACATTTACTGCTCATGCCAGTGTTTTGTAAATTGGATTATTATTTGAGTTACTTGAAGCACTTTCCCTGTAATTCTCATATGTTATCTGTCTCACATAGCAAGCTGAATGTTTCTCTTCTCTTTATAGGATTCCAAACTTCTCTTTGACTTTCTGCATGGCATTTTCAATCCAAGGTAGATTTTGAACAAAAGAAACTCAATAGTTTGTCCTCAAGTCTATTTATTAAATGTACTTTTAAGAACTGACTAGAGTGAACCGTCTTGTTTATTAGCTATTTTTGCTTTAAATAATAATTAAAAAAAAAAAAAAAAACTTGAGGAATACAGTTTCAACAAAATTGTTTCTTGCAGAGTGGAGCAATGGCCTTTTAAAAACGCCAGCCTGTTGAATCATGAGTTCCATGAAATGTATATTGAGCTACTGTGCCAGAATCATTCTGACCAAGTGCTGGGCTTCCTCAAGTTGTCGGACTTATACAGGCCAGAGGAGGCAGTCAAGGTACAGCTGTCTAATGTTTATTTCCAGTAGTAGTTACAAAATACAGCTCTAATGTTATAATAGTGTTTTGTTCCATTAGCTATATTTAGTTAAATTTATAAATACATTTATAAATTAAAGTTGCATTTGCTGTAAGACAAAATTGACTTAAATACTGAAAAAATTAAGTCAGTATCCCGTGGCACCTAAACAGTAGGTAGGGTCTACATCCGTGCCCTCGACAAGGGGCAGTTTGACCTTTCAGAGGTGTTTTATCGATCTATAAACAGACGTTTAAAAGCTAGTACAGTTACCCTTTCAAATATAGGATCCTCACATCGGTTACCACTTCTTCTGAATTGGAATATGGTATGAGACCATTAAGTACACTGTATTAAGTAAGGGTATGTTTAATGTGTTTATTTTTTTATGCTCAATGTCTTTAGTAGTCTTCATACAGCAACACCCTTCCCCTAGTGGATGTAAGAAGTCCCACTTTGTTCGACGTGTATTTCTTACTGATGTATTTCTAACATTCATTGTGCTGCAGGGAGACCATTGTAATAGTTACACTGTTGTTTACCAGTTATACTTGGAGAGCTTTACTGTGGCCAGATATGTGCTTTAAGTTCTAGTTTTAAAGAGGTACCAGAGTGAGGTGACTTGAAACAGCTGTACAAAGTTACTCTACGCATCTCATCTTGAGTGTTTTAGTGCTCTATATATATATATATATATATATATATATATATATATATATATATATATATATATATATATATATATATGTGTGTGTGTGTGTGTGTGTGTGTTTTATTTCAGATTGTGCAGAAACACCAGGTGTATGATGCTTTGGCATTTCTCCTAGAGATGCAAGGGAATATACAGGGAGCATTTTCTGTCCTCTTAGAGGTAAGTTTACAGCAGATCTTAAAACAAATCAAATAAATTAAAAAAAAAAATAAATCATGAAGCAAAAAACCAAACCTAACAGTTAAAAAGTTATGTAGCTTTGAATGCCATTTCAAGCTTATTTAGTTTTTTGCATGTATGGTGTTTACAGACATTAAGTGTTTCTGTGTTGTGTTGCTTAAATATCATTTAGATACCTTACTTGCATTGATCAAGACTATTTGTCTGGGGTTCCTGTTTCTAGAGAAGGCATGTGAGACTGTTCCTAGTCACATGTGTTTGCCCCACCTAAGACAAGGCCTTCTCCAAGCAAACTCAAAGCAAGTTACAGACAGCAACAGAGGAAGTGTCTGCGATGTGACCTTGTAGGATGTAGTCATCAAAGAAGCGCCTGTGGTGTGTTGAATAGGCAGAGCACTCCAGAGCGTTAAGTGGCACTTTCTGTTGAATGACCTGCACACTGAGAGCACTTCGCAATGTTAGCTGACATTCTGAGAAGGTTACTAGTTGGGCGTTTCAAAATGGCGGTGAACTGTGGTATAATATCCCCACATATTGGACTTTTTGACTGACATGTCTGTGCATCCTTTTTTGTAAAAATAAGTCTGATAAAGTTTATTTAAATTAACAGCATGATTATTTGACTATTTTTCCTTTTGAACTAAGTGAATCTGCAGCATCGCCTGCAACATTAGCAACGCTCAGCTTGTTGTTGTTTGTTTGGCTGGCTTTATATTAAGGAATATTTTCTTAACTGCATTTTGAAAAGAAAAATAATGGACGAATAGCGCTATGTTAAAGGTGAATATATGTAAAGCTTTTTTTTTTTTTTTTTTAATAGTTTTGCTATTTCTGCAAGATTAGGTGTATCTCGGCTGAAAAAACACAGCAGTGTAGGCTACACTGAAAACTTTTACACCCTTTTTTTCGTGGCAGAAAGGGGACGTTAGAATAAGAGAACTTTACTAAAATTAGGTACTTTTACATTTCTATCTAACCAAGAGCATATTATAAACAAAATGATATATGTACTACAAGACTTAAATCATATTGGAGAGAAAAAACAAACACGATAGTACTTCAATTGTAAGACTTTGCAAAGGAACAGGAAAGGCTCATGGAAATGCATAACATTGCAAAACAAAGAAACTGCTGAAGTCATTCACAGATGTGGTCAAAGAATCGTTGAAGAAATAATTTATTTGGAAAGATTTATTTTTTTATTTTATTCACTGTATAAAAATGTTACTGGGTTGAATAATTGTTGAAAAAATAAATTGTTCTATTTTTGGAAAGTTTTATTTTTATTATTTATTTTTTATATTTATTTTACAATAGAAACATCTTAATTGCAAGCATAAACTGCACTGTAGCCACCTGCAAATAAAACAGTACAACATATGCAGCCATCACAGTACTGAGGAGCAATGCTGTCAATGAAGTTTTCCATCTGTACAGGACTCTTGCATGTGTTTTGAATTCACTGCTGCTAAATCCATGGTGTTTGCTCTCGATGCAAGTGCAACAGAGGCATTAAACAGCAGATTTTCTGCACAATCTTCCATAAATTCATCCAAAAACAGCACTAGTGTTGTGTTTTCCGCCATCTTGAAAGTTCTTTCTTTGAAACACAGTGTTCAATAAGAGCTAACTTATTTACATAGCGCCACGGCAGAGCACTCTGCCTATTGAACGCAGCCCTGGTCATTTTAATCTTATCACAATGTCACAAGGGGATGTTGCCCAGCAGAACCAACGCAAATTTTCTAGAGCTCTGCAGTATGCAGCACCCCTTTCCTGGGAAAATGTGTATAGTTTTACAAACTAGCTGCTCTGTGAGAAAGTATTGTGCTTTGCCTGCAAAAGAAAAAAAGGTGTTTTCTTTTTTAGCACATGAAGTCACAACTACACAACCTAACAGAATGTGGAGAATCAGCCGTGGGACAGGAAGGTTGGTTTTAGAATCTTTTCACAGATACCAGAGCTCCATGCAGTGAGTGTAGCTCCTGGTACTAAACATCTTTGTAAAGGGGGGGGCGGCTGTTATATTTTAGCAAAGGCTCATCGACATCTCCTTAACACCTCCTGCTGAGAAGATGTTTTGAGACACAGGGTTTTGATTACAAATCTTAAACTCGTAAGTTACACTGTTTTTAAGATTTACGAAAGAAGGTTGAAATTTACCGTTGGAACTTTTAAGGCTGTCTGACTTCACTTAATCCACCAAATTAGACTAAAAAAAGTCTTTTAAAGAAACACAAGTTCAGATGTTCGTTTGTTTTTTTTTAATAAGCAAGTTGAACAGTACTTTTTTATATGTGTAAAAAATACATATAAACCAAAACAAGTAAAAAAAAAAAATATATATATCTTTCTTTTGCTTGTGTTTTTTTATTTTTTTTTTCATTTATACATAACGATGTACGTAGTCTGCCTAAAGAATATATAGATTACAACCATTTGTATTTGACTTTAGTTCCAGCAATTCACTCCTGCGATACTGGATTGCTACAAACTGTACCTTCATTGCTGAAGCAGATCATTGGTTTGTGTCAGCGAGCCTCTGGCACACTGGACACACAGCAGAAAGAGGTGAGAGACATTGGAGCGTCATACCAGGAGACTCAAACGATTGTCTTAACAACTATGCAAAAGAGCTGGACTTGTCTGCATTTGTGGTTGTACAGCTTTAACCTCGTCTCACCGAAAGGCAGGATATCACACAACACTGCCTGTTACAAAAGCAAATGCAGTCAACAGCTTTCTAAAACAGAGACAGGGAGTCTAAACAGTGTCAGATCTATTACCATTTCAGTATTAAACATAGGAACAGCTCTGGCAGTCTTACATTTAAAGACAAAAATGCACTTAAGAGACTCACACACACAATACTAAAAGTACCTTTCTTTCAGTGATTTAAACAGTGTTGTAAAAGAGGCAGTAACCCTAATATATTTAACCCTTGAACACCATAAACTGCAATACAATAGGAGTTATATTGCCATTCCTGTATGCTTATCTAAACATAGGTCCCTATATTTAAGCATCCCTGTAAGATGTGCTTGTATGAGTTTGCAAACCTGCCACTGCTGACTTCTAATGGCACCCATCACTTTGGCCAGTGACCTAAAATGGCCACCATATTGGAGTCATGTGACTTTTTGGTTTCTGGATGTAAAGGTCTAACACTTGGTACACATAGGTATTCTTTGATTCCATTGGTCAGTGATTCTATTGGTCAGTTGTGGGTGTCGTGCAAGAAAAATACACCCTTTCCTGCCAGGTTTCTCTTTGCAAAGTCACCATTTGAAACAGTGACTTCATATTGACAGGGTTGTATGAACATTGATGGTTATGACATTGACATTGACCTCAGTTCAACATGCAGTGAGTGTAACTGCTATTATCTGTAAAGAGGGGGAGGGGCTGTTACCTTTGTTTCAGTAGAAGCCTGTCTAAAACTCTATCACACCTCCTATCTCAGAAGCCATTCACATGAGTTATTTTAAGACTATTTTTGAGATTTATAAAAACTGATTGTCTGTACCTTTAACAGCAGTCTTGAATGACTATCCAGCTTTATTTAACCCATCAAAACAGAGTAAAAAAGTATTTAAATAACTAAAGAGTTTATAATTGCAGGTTTAATAGAAACTCCTCAGGCAAAATGTGCATGTGCTTACTTTATATAGAAAAAATAATACATTTTAAATCAAAACAAATATTACTTTTATTTGTTTTCTTAATCTGTCTAAAGAATAGATAGATTGTAAACATTTGTATTTCAATTTATCTTCAATACTGGATTTGTACAATGATACAGGCCACTCAGATGTTTATATGTTTATAAGCTGTGTTCTATGACACTGAATTCTATGATTCTCTAAATCATTCCAGGGGAAATAACCCTTTTCAGTATGCAACACTGACTAATAGTGAAATAAGGAAATGGGATGTTGTGTTTTTTTTTGTTTGTTTGTTTTTTTTTGTCTTGTAGGAACTTTGGTTTCCTCTTTTGGATTTAATGATGTCACCAGCAGAGTACTTAGAGTCTTCACTACCAGATCAAGTAATAAACAGTGAGTAGTAAGAAGCTCTGAAATGATTACACAGTTGCTAAAGTCCCACACCAGTTTCTTTGACAGCTTTCCTCAGTTCTTCTCCCAAACTGCAGTGAGAAATACTGAGTACAATGCAGAGGCTGATGTCGATTTTCACTTTTGTGCTTTTCACTGTAACAGTTTCTGGTTCTGAATTGTAACAGTGCAGAAAATGGTACTGTGCAGAAAAACAGTGCAGACAATGGTACTGTGCAGAACAATGGTGCAGACAATGGTACTGTACAGAACAACAGCGCAGACAATGGTACTGTGCAGAACACCAGCGCAGACAATGGTACTGTGCAGAACAACAGTGCAGACAATGGTACTGTACAGAACAACGGTGCAGACAATGGTACTGTGCAGAACAACGGTGCAGACAATGGTACTGTGCAGAACAACGGTGCAGACAATGGTACTGTACAGAACAATGGTGCATTCTCCAGTAAAACATCAACAGTGGGGCTGTATCTTTTTGCTAATTATATATCTTACTAGTTTTTGAAAAATATATTTATTCTACTTTGCACTGGATCAAAAGCTTGGTAAATCTGGGTCATACAGCCTTGGTGAATCCCTCAGTATTTCTAGTAACATAATGCACACATACTGTACTACAAGGTTTGATGTAGAATTTGACCAACCTTGCAAATTCTTTGCTTTGTTTCCGTGTTACTATATTTTCGCACCCTCTTCAGAGCTGTAGCTCCAGCCTGGCCCTGTTCTAAGCCAACAACTTGTCTATCTTCAGTGTTTTCACACCACAACAAACCATTTCAACCCACAGCTGCCAACTCCTTATACATGCATGTGTATCTCCACGAGTTGTGCACAGTTAACAATGCAGGGTTATATTCATAAAGCATGATTATCACTTAGGCATATTTAAATTCCTAGCTGCACTGTTTTTAGTGACATATTCAAAATTTAAGAAGCAGCTAAGTCTTGATCTAATGCATGCATGGCCTACATGAACACAGCTAAACCCTGCCCGTCTTTCACATTTAACCACGCATAGCTAAAGGGTGTTTAACGCTTATGAATACAAGTCTGGTTGAAAGCCCTTTTAGCCAGACATGTTTAACTCCAACTTGCATGTGTGTTCTAAAGCTAAATGACTGGTAGACACCCTTTATGAATACAACCCATAGTTTCTGGGTTCGGATGCAATGAAGAAATGACTCTTAATGAAATGTAATGGATGTAGGCAAATAAGCAGCTTTATTTAAACACACCACCACAACAGCAGCTGTTTCACTTCCTTAAGCAACACAGCAATATTTTTTAATAAAGTTCTAGACGTAAACAAGTTGCTGAACATACAGCAAGATATTGGGCATCAACATAGGAAAGCTATTGTATATGCAGTTTGTGTTAAATTACTGGTTTTTTGCATTAGGCAATACATTTTGTGTGTACATTTTGTATTGCCGGTAATTCATTTTAACTGCTAAATATAATCTTATAATAAAATAAAACAAAATATAGGGCATAGAAACATCATAGGATTGAAAAAGAACATTACTTAACAATATATGGATACATTAATTGAATATACCCATAGAAATGTGGGAACAAATATAGACATAGACATAAATCAATTGTTAGAACTAATTTTACTTCAACAAAACACACATTATATTTATAGCTTGCGGTTGTTTCGAAACCCACAGAATAAATAAAACAAGAGATTGTCCTGCAGTAATGCTAGAGCTTGGGGCCTCTTGGGAAGTTGGAAATACAGTCACTGAAGGAACTCCACAGCGGGATGAGGGACATATCTTGTACAATAATGCTTTTGCACCCATTCAGTTTAAATTTGTTTTTTAATTAAAGGTATGAAGGCTCTAATGAAAGATGTGCTAGAAGGCATGGCAGCTTACATCCCCCTTACAGATATACTGCAAAGGCTTATTCAAGTAAGTAAGAATAGCAGTAAACAATTTACTTGCAGTACAATATTATGAAGGATGCATTTGCTTTTTGACAAATATGATGTCTGTAAGTTTGGATTGGATCTGGTACATTCCTAAAAGACTTGACATGACAAACTATTCATCTTCTGGCACTTCTATAGATAAACTATTCACAGAGCACATATATGCTCAGTTTGACATTCACCTTTTGAAAGCACTGTACATGTTTTGGATTACACTAATTCACAGGGCAGATAATTAGTAATATTAGTATTTTTATTCTGGCTCATCTCCACACATTATTATAGTTTAGTATTATTTGTTTTGTATAGCTGTTCATCAGCAGTATAAACCAAAATATAATGGTGTTGTTATACCTGAAAAGCAGGAACCCCAATTGCAGTATACACCAGTTAGGCAGTACTCATGCAATTTTATGAGGTAATAAATGACAGGATATAAAAGAGAGCTTTAGGAGTATTTATATGTATTTTTTCCTTTATTAATGTAATCATAATTTGGCATCACTCCAAAGAAAAAAGGCAAAATGAACTGGAAGATATTTAAGAGTTCTTCTTTTTTTAATAGGATCCCATTTACAGTGTGGGCAACTATGGAGAGATAAAGAGCATCATCCTAGGAATGCTTGACACATTTGTTTATGAGAAGGTACTGTGTATGTGTTTTGGTTTTAAACACAATATCTTGACCACCTCTTTTTTTTTTTTAATAGCACACAGTCTTGTGATACCCTTTTACGGTGTCTTTTCCTGCCTATTTTATTCCTGTTGGAAATCCTTAAATTGATAGTAATGGGTCTTTAGAGATATTGCAGTGGATCTCTCAGGATTATCTTTCATTGATATTTTGTATAAAATGTGTCTACACCAATAAAAACTCTTTCGGTCTGTGATAGCCTTTTGACAACAGATAATCTAACCTCTCACAGTGCTAACAGAACAAGCTTTCTTGTGTTCAACAAAAATGGAAATGTTGGTCGGAAGGATGTGTTGTGTAGGGCTTTTATTGTAAGGAGGGGAGTTCTTTTGTGTATAAACACAATTGATATTTCATCCCTACTGCTAAGCCTGCATAGATATTTTAACTAGTAATGAGCAATGAAATGTTCAGATTTTTTAAAATTACACATGTACATTGATTTTTTAAATTGATTTGGGATTATTACTGTACATTAATGTGTACATCATCACACTGCTACAGGCAGAAGAATGTTTGGTTTGTTTCCCATAGTGACTTTGTGAACAGCTACAGCTTAAATGACCTTTGGGTAATGTTAATAATCTGGGATGTCAACATTGTGTTTCTAGCAATGTAGAGTGCACAGAAAGCTATACCATACCTTAATGTATTAAGCAGAAAACAGGGGCTGACTGTATTTGTCTTCATTCTGCTTTCCAGACGTTATTAGAGGCAACACAAAGCCTGCTGAACCAGGATCTGCACTGGTCCCTGTGCAGTCTGAGAGCAACAGTCACCAGAGGGCTTACTCCGGCCCACAAGATCTGTGGAGTCTGCACACAGCAGTACAGTAAGCACCGAGTAGGGACGGAGATCATTGTTTTTAGGTAAGACTTGTTGGGACTCATTTGTAGACGTTTACATGTACCATTTCTTTGCAACTTTGGCTGTTTTGTAATTGCTGTTTAATACTGGTATTTAAGTAGCTTGCTAACAAGTTTCTAACAAATGAAGTCATAGTTAAGCATCCCTGTGCGCCCTCCTGTGCAGCTGCTACTGCTAATACCTTATAAACCATTTAAGATGGAAACTTCATATTTTCAGTCTTCTGAAAACTCCTTAGGCAAAATCTAACGACACCCTTCCCGTTTTTAACTATCCCCTGAAATGGCCGACAATGGTATAATGGGACTTTTTGATTTCCAGGTGATCAAGACTTCTAGATATTGGATTCGTACTGCATACACAGGTGTATTATGTGATTCCGTGGTGGTTGTTGACATTTTATTTTAGCAAAGCTACCTCAGAAACCATTTGAGGGATTTACTTTGCATTCTGAATGAGTTATTGCCCATGACATTGACCGCTGACGTAATCGTTCTTATTGTCTTAATGTTTGGTACACCTTTTGTCTGCTTTGGTTTTTCTTACTGAAGTTCCTTTACCAATTCTGTCATAATCTCAGACTTGGTAGGAGTATCAAATATCAGAGTTGCACTAGCTAATCTGTTATTGTTTGGAATGACTGCATTTCAGTTTCCTGTTTCAGTCATCACATGTTGGTATTATTTTAAAACTCAGAAGCTCTGTGGTCTAAATTTAGCTTGTAGAAACAGGTTGAACAGTACTGTAGTTTATCAGCTGTACTTGGTGGTTTGACGTGTTTCTGAGGGCTGTATTAAACAGTCTCATCAAATGCAATCTAAAAGGGCTACAGGAGGATAGGAGGTTTGTTCAAATGGAAGGCAGATCACCATCTTCAGTGTGAGAAGGACACATTTTGAATGAGAACACTAAAACAGCTGGCTTTGCTGAAGTAAATCACTTGACCGGAGAACTCTGACATTTGGACCATGATCAATATAGAGACTATGTTATTTCTGCAGGAATTTACACTGCCTGTCAATCTGTAATATATTCACTTGGAGTTTTTTTCTTTTGAAAGATATGCCCTGGGTGTTAGGCTGCAGAAAAGCAACAAGGGCTGTGGTCAAAGCTAAAGTAGCTGACAACCACACTAAGTTAATTCTAGAAAACTGAAATAAAACCCTTGATATAGGGTGGAAAGATTAAAATCTGTCAGATAACAGCTTGCTGTTGGTGTGTTTTATTAGTTTGTGTTTATACTGTAGCCAGGTGGTGAAGGTATAACACTAGAACCACCACTGTTAACCTACTGCCAGGAGTCATTATGACACATTTTAAACAACATCAATATTAAAGTGAAAGACAAACTACGGGCCACAGCTCCAAAGTTTTATTCAAGCACATCATAGCAAACATCTGCACAGCTGAAACGCCGTATTTAAATGAACAATTAGTAATTTTTCAATTATTCAGTAATTTTTCAATTTTTCAGTAATTTTTCAAAATTTAACAATTTTTCAATAAAGCCTTTCGAAATCATCTTCTTGGGAACCGGTGAAGCAATTGATCTGACACTTGGCATATATCATCAGCATCCAAACCCACATCAAGTTTGCGAAGCAGAAGTTGCTGTGATAAATTTTAATGTCAAAATGGCTGCCACAAATCTTATCGAAACGCACCCTAACAACAAACTGCTGCTGTTTGAAAAACTCCAAACTTGGTAGTTATCGTCCCAGTAACAATGGGATACAAATATGTGAAAATGGTGATGTTTTATAAAACAGCATGGCCGCCAGTTATAAGTTTACATTTGAAGTTTAAACCTGGGACAGTCGACAAACGATTTACTTGACTAACTCCAAACTTCACAAGCATCTTCCCTGATACTGTATCAATACAACTGACATTTTAAAAAAATGGTGTTGACCCAAATGAAAATGGCCATTTGATGCATTTTTTTTAGAAACCTTTCGAAATCTTCTTGGGAACCGGTGAAGCGATTGATCTGACACTTGGCATATATCGTCAGCATCCAAATCCGCATCAAATTTGCGAAGCAGGAGTTTTTGCGATAAATGGTTATGTTTTATAAAACAAGATGGCCGCAAGGTGTACGTTTACATCTGAAATTTAACTCTGCCTCAGTTGACAAACAGTTTACTTGACTAACTCCAAACTTCGCAAGCATCATCCTTGACATTGTGGCAATACAACTGACTTTTAAGAAACTGGTGTTAAACCGAAATGGCCATATGATGCATTTCTTCTTGAAACCTTATGAAATCATCTTCTTTGGAACCGTCAAGTGATTGATCTGACACTTAGTATATATTATCACCATCCAAACCTGCTTGCAAAGCAGAAGTTTTTTCAACAGTAAAATGGCTGCCACAAATTTCACCAAAATGCGCCCTAAAGAGCAAACCGCTTTTATTTCAAAACTGTCAGAACAACAAACTCCAAACTTGGTAGGCATCGTTCCGGTGACAGCGGAATACAAATATGTCAAAATGGTTATCTTTTGTGAGACAATATGGCTGCAGCGCCTACATTTTTTTCTTAAATTTAAAACTGCTTCAGTTTAAAAACGGTTCACTTGATTAACTCCAAACTTGAAAACCATCGTGCCTGTGTCGGTACAATTTACATTTTTAAAAATGGCATTTGTGCGTTAAACAAGATGGCCTCCTGGCGCATTTTTGAAAAAAAACGTTCAAAATCTTCTTCTGTGGAACTGTTGAAGTTGCTGATTTTAAACTTGGCACATTGAGAACTAAACACGCTTAGACAGGTATTGATATTGGGGCTTGGGAGCCGTAAAACTGCCTGGCAGTTCTAGTTATTATAATGCCAGTAAAACGCTAAACTTAATTTGTGGAGTACTGTACATAGGATTACTCTCACATGACATTGCTGGACTGTTACTAAACTGTTTCATATTTTTTATTGTTATTGTAAATGCCAGCAATAAGCTATACAGGTATTTTCAAAACAACTTTATTTGTAGACTGCACTACTGTGTTAGTGTAAAACTTTAAATGTGATTCTCACAACTGTGCTGGAAAATTGTTTTTCTGAACTGTTGTAAAATAATTCTTAGGTTTTCCTGCTTATTTTAATGCCAGCAATGAGCCAAGTGATGTCTATAAACAAAGCCACAGTTAAAATAAATTGTAAAATTGTTGAGATACTTGTGTTGGAATATTGTTTCAAAATTGTATAATGCAACAAAAATATATTAAAAGGGTTAATGCGTGACCGAAGGTTTCTCACTGATAAATTTACCCTCTCAGTCAAAACAGCAAGTTTCTCAGTATCCAAAAAGCTTAGCGGGAACGCTGCATGTGACCTCTTGAAAGAGTCCCAGTACCAACTGAAAGTGCAGCAGTGAAAATATCACATGTGGGTAAAGTCTTGTTTAGCAGCCTTTAAAACACATGTATTCATTAAAATTGTCTCTCTGCAGCTGTGGCCATGTTTATCACACAGCTTGTCTACAGAACAGTCTCAGTCAACAAGAGGAAGAGCAAGGGGAGTGGGCCTGCTTGAAATGTTTGTCAGCTAACAAGAAGTGGACATCAGTTACACCCGGGAAAGTTGGTCATGAAACACAGGTACATTTCTCACTTTTAAACATATTCCAAAAGGATCATTGTCATCAAGTTATTATTAACTGAGCGAGTAAAAGTAAATTACTTTTTTTTTTTTTTTTTAAACAACTTGACAGGCTGAAATTAGTAGAATTTCGAATCCTCTTTTTCTCAATTCAAACTTTGAGTGGCAAACTGTGTTATTATTCATTAATCCTAAATATTAGTGATGTTAATGCTCAAAAAGAAAGTCCTGCTCCCTCAATCTCAGACTATTGAAAAATCCATCTGAAATGTTTCATGCAAATCTGGTTTGTTTGTCTAAGACTTACAATGGAAATTAGTTCCCTTGGTCCGAAACAAAGAGTTTGTGGTGATGTGTGTCACATCCCTTCTGCGATAATAGGTCATGCCACACAGTTGCAAAGCTTGTAGTTGTCTTTTAAAGTAAGTTATTTAATGCATCATAGTATAGCATAGAAGCAGGTGGAGCAAACATTACTGAAGAATTAGGAAGCAATTTACAGTGGAAAATTATACCACCACAAACTACTTTAGACAACCACGTGATAAACTGACACTTTGATTTAGATGCAAAGTTTAACAAAAATATGATCTTCATTTTACAGGTGATGGAACTGGACCACAGACAGATTACATCATCAAATAATCTGAGAAGAGCATTTAAAAATCCTTCAAGGGTAAATGTATATATTTTCTTTTTATCTGTTACCTGTGTTTAACTTGCAATAAACATTGCTCAGACCCACATGCACTGCATCCAGAAGATTCAAACTTAACCAAAGGCTTATGGGTAACACTTTAGTTTAGGGATCTGTTCTAAATGCTTATAAATGGTTATAAACAATAGCAACAAAAAAAAAAAAAAACCTGGTAACACTTTAGTTTAGGGATCCGTTATAGCAACAAAAAAAAAGCAATGCCAAAATTGTATAATAACTGTAATGCCAAAGCAAAGCAGCCTCATACAATTGACGAGACAGAGAGGTAAAGACAGGCAGACTCAGACAAGTGTAGAAACACAAACAGACCTGAAAAGACAGGCAGACAGACTATATCAATTTATAAGCGATTATAAACCATAGCAAAAAAAAAAAAAACAATTACAAAGTGTATAGGAGTCTTATTTCTAATCCCGTTCTAGTATAATTAATAACATCTTTGTAGCGTGTTTATAATAACTTATAGCTAGGGCTGTCAATTGGTTAAAAAAATGAATCTCAATCCTCGACTAAATGCTTCACATCCTCTGTTAGTAACAGGTAAAGGTCCAGAGAAAATTGCATTCTGACATAATGACTTAGCCTTATGATACAATGAAGTGTATTTTTTCTTCAGAATATCGGATTCTCTGAATCTTATATAATTTGTTCCAGCATGAATGATTAGTGTGGAAATCTGATTGTGATTTTCAGCTATCTTATTCAGGTTAGCCTCAATATCAGAGACTGTTACTCCTGGTAAGCAACATACTGCCACCTCCTGAGAATTTCTAAGGGTTAGGTTGACATTTCTAATATGAGCGTCTTGTTGTTAGGTGTGTCACAGTTCTCGTGTTGGCGAAGAGGTTGAAATCTTTATCTAACTTCATCTGAAACATCCTCTAAGAGTGACTCATTTTTTTCTGGGGATAGTGGGTTCCTGGGTGACTAGGGGCCCATTCCCTCCAACATCCTCTGAACTGTCAGAGTCCAGATCAATATCTAGTAAGGGCTGGTACTGATTGGACACAGCAAGTTCTGGAGAAGTCACCCCTGTGCGGTGTGCACGTCCTTTCTTTCTGTTTTGGCCAACAGTCACCCATCTATCTCTCTCTGTCTGGTTGGAATCTCTCCTCCCTACTAGTGGCGTGCACACAATCTTTCTGTAGGGCGTGTTTATTAAGTCTGCCAATTCTGCTAAATCTTTATTGCAGTACATGTCAGCCAATTGCTCCTCAAGGCCACTTATCCTGGATTCCATGTGTTCAAAATCCCCTAGGAAATCTCCCTCTAAAAAGTCGATCATTCTGCAAACAATACACTGCAATGACCAAATTTTTTACAGTTTTGTTTTCCTTTGCACTCAGTTGGAATATTAACCTATAGGTTATGTTAATATTAATATTGGAAACCCAGGAATAAGATAATAAACAATTAAAATGCACAACAAACAATAGCAGTAAAATAATAAAATAAAATTAAAAATAAAGTTACAGCCTGACTTTTTACGCAGTAAAACAGTCACTGAAATTTTGGTGGTTATTAGCACAGTTGCTGGATGCCAAACTATATTACATTGTCTAATATCCTTGTCTTTTTGTTTTGTTTTTTCTCAACAGCTTTCTATTTTAACAGAACTTGTGAGGCAAAACTCAGATGGCTTCACATTGGGAGGTGGGACTGATCTCTTCCAGCAAGCAGATTTTCAGCTGAAACTCGCTCCACCTCCTTTAGTAGACTAAACACGAGGGTACTTTTGTGGTTGTGCTCTTGGGTTCATTTCTTCAAACATAATTGTTTTTTTCTCTGTGAAACCAAATTGTGGTCGGTTGCAATTAGTAGCTTACTTGGTGGAATTCCACGAAGCTAGGATATACTTAAGCAATACTTCACTCCTTTTTATTCATTTATTTGTTATACATTATCTCACAAATATTTGAATTTGAATGTGATTATATAGTACTGTGAAACTATCTTTGTTTGCTGTTGCCTCAGCATTTCAGCTGCTGCCTTGTCCTTGATTTCAACAGTTTTACCCAGGTGCTTGGTGTTGTGGGTGATGTGAAACATTCATAACAACACAGTATACATGACTTCTTATTTGTGCACAAGCTGATAAATAACAAGGGTGATAAATAACAAGGCCTCATATTTTCAAGATGATTTAAATAAAAAATATGTGCTGATCACGACCAAAGAAAATATAACAGATCTGTAAATTCTTTAGTTCAAAAGTACAATATAAGTTAATTATAACTCCCGTTTCAAACGACATTGACGTGTCATTCAGAATTAAACATTTCTACACATGGTGGGGTCGTTTAATTGAACTGTAAAAGATGGCAAATACTCTGCTATTGTTTAAATCAATAAAACAAGACCCCCCCCCCCCCCGATACTTAAGACTCTGATTAGATGTTTGATTTTATTAACCTTTGCCTTGTTTGATTCAAACAGTGGTGGTATTTAGACAGTTTAGCTCAATTGAATAGGCCCCTGCATCTGCTATATTCCCAACATTTAACACTAAATAACATACAGAGTCAGTTTCGTGGTGTTGCTGTAAATCAGTTTTAATTGTTGCTGTAAATCAGTTTTAATTGTGTTGGCATACTCATATTAGCTTATATTTTAAAGTGCCTGTGTGTCAACACTGTGTAAAGTATTAAAAAAAAAAAAAACTTTGGAGAATATCATCAATCCAGGGTAATAAATGTTATTCAGAATTATTCAGTATTAATCTATGCTCAGGAAGCTGCCACGACCAAATCTGTGTGGCTGTTTATGTTTAATAAGAGAATCTTAATTAAATGCTAAATATTGGGAGATTTTTTTTATTTTTTAATTTAGTAATCGCCAATTATTTTATTATTTTCTCCATTGGCATATCCAATTGTTATTAGGCTCAGCTCACCACTACCACCTTTGCGTGGCTCAGCTCACCACTACCACCTTTGCGTTGACTCAGGAGCAACGAAGATGAAGATGAGCACACGCTGTCCTCCGAAGCGTGTGCCATCCGCCAACCGCATTTTTTCACTCTGCAGACTCACTTTGCAGCCACCTCAGAGCTACAGCGTCGGAGGACAGTGCAGCTCTGGGCAGCTTGCAGGCAAGCCCGCAGGCACCCAGCCAGACTATAGGGGTCGCTGGTGCGCGGTGAGCCGAGGACACCCTGGCCGACCTAGGCCCTCCCCCCCGGGCGGCGCTCAGTCAATTGTGCGCTGCCCCCTGGGAGCTCCCGTCTATGGTCGGCAATGGACCGGCAACCTCCAGCCACAAGAAGTGGCTTTAAAGGATGCACCACTCGGGAGCCCCCCAGGAGCTTCCGTTTTATTGTATTTTTAAAAGGAAGTCCTCTAAATTTTTTTGTTGGACATCTTTATATATATATATATATATATATATATATATTATTTAGTATATAATGTGTGTTTTATGTTTTATGTATTGTACCTACAATAAACACAATGCAATAATTTCCCTCTGCATTCTTCTTCCAGTTTTTAATGCTGTGACTACAGGTCAATGAGCATCTGAGAAAAAACAGAAAACTCAGAATAGTCGACCCTCTGAATGTCAGTTTAAATATTACCTCAAAGGCAAAGAACATAAATGGTGTTACAAAGAGGTCTTCAGCAGGAGTAAACTACATTTGTATAGAATGTAAATAAGGGCCAGTGCATTTAGACATGAGGTTTAGTGTACTTCTGAAAATTTCTCATTTTAATGTATCCAGTGTAACAGGCACGATGAATACAGACAGGGTAGTTTTTTTTTTTTTTTTAATGAGATGATTACCACTAAGGATATGGAAGTCTTTTTCATGGGTAACTAGATTAACTAAACAGAAGGACAACAAAGTAATTTAAAAAAATGTTATTATATTTACTTTTAAAAACATGAAAGAGAAATAACATAATTGCATTTTTTTTTTAAATTATGTTATGCAATATATGTTATGCAATAGGGACATACATGACAATGTAATACCTGAAATTGAAACTCGCTGTATAAGGCTGTGAGATGGTCGTGTATCTGTTTTACAACTGAATTTACAATTTCATGCCGTTGTTTAGTTTATTCAAGTTGATAAATCAGGATTCATACAGTGAGGCAAGCCAGGTGGTTTCCAAACCTTCGCCCGTCCCAAGACCTTCCTCCAGTCGCACACCTGCTTTCACAGTACTGTATTTATTTCTTAACCTATTTTGCTAGATTATATTGGCACAGATTGGCTCCAGGACCATTTATAATCAATCAACTATCTGTCAATGTGATCACACATAGGAGCATGGGCCAACACCTAAGAGGGATATTTTTTAAAAAAAAATAAAAAAAAGGGCAAATCTTGTTTAAGTTAGTACCACATAATTAATAACCACCAGTTAGTACCAAGTAAATATGTTGGTTTTTATTTATTTTACTTTTATAAAAATTAAAAAATAAATCTATATTTACACTTTAGTAATAACTCGGAGGTATTTTATTTAAACAGTTGAGCAAATCATATCACATTACAGTTAAGAGCAGTTATAAAGTACAATAACATCAGTAGAAAATAAGATCAAATTCAAATAAGAGCAAAGTAAAGAATACTGTACATCATTACATTTAAGAGCGAGTTTGACTAAAAGCAGTTAACTTATAGTAAAAGTAGTTTGCTTATATGAGTTAAGTGCATTAAGAGCACATCGTAAGTATGATGAATGGATAAGAACAATTTAAACTAAGAGCAGTTACCAAAAAAGTAAATATGGATATCTGTAAGAGTAAAATCAAGTACAAGATACAGTGAATAGTTATAGTCAAGAGCAGTAGTAGAACAGTCATATGTGCATGCTTCTTCATGACAAAATCTAATCCTTGGTATTCATGTTTTAAGAACTGTGGGGAATCTACATTTTGGTAGGACTTTTACTTTGAATTCAGGCATTCGGTTAGTGTTGCATTAATTGCATCAATGGTCAACCACTATTTCCTCTATTGACTGACATGCTTTCAAAAAAATAACACACTGCTAAGGAGAAATGGCCCTGGATGTGCGAGTGTATCAGGTGAAGAAGTCTTAGAAACTGAGAACTGTCTTCATCAAGTGTTACCTGATACCATGTTTTAAAATGTAAAAATACGTGTGTTGTAACAGTAACATTTTAAAATAAGTGTCCGTTCATGACTACTTCATATGTGTTAAGGGAAATGATCTTAAGTCATGAACCAATACTTGTGACTTTTGAATACAGTAGGAATTTAATTTGAAATCAGTAGGAAATCATGTTAGTTACATTGGAATCACAGACACTTATTTTAAAGTGTTACCGTTATAACATTTGTTTCTTTCAAAACTTCTGAAGCAAATGGATGTGCAAAACAGGCAAGATTCATGGCCCCAAAATTAAATGTTTCAAATGTTTATTTCCAGTCTGGTCACTATCATTTAATTTCTGAAAATCTTGTAGCTTAGACTATTTCCTTACACTACTGCCCTTATAAAAGTTTACCACGTTGTTTATGCACAGTATTTTTGCAGTCTTGCCATGCCTTTCCCATGGTTATACTAGCATTTGATTTGCTATAGTTTACACTAGTTTGCCTTGTTTATTAACATGCTTAACCATACCATGCTCTTCTTTACAATCCTTAACTATACAATGCTTTCACTAAGTTTTATTACACTTTATTGTGCTTTTACTATATAAGGGTTACAACACAAGTTTAGATAAAATACCTTAAATAATACCTTAGGGCTGGAGCTCAAACTTTATGTAAGCAACGGATCAACTCTGATCTATAATCAAAACTTGATCAAATGAAAACAAGTGACATGTAGGAAGAGTGGCATACAGAATATACATTTACACCATTGTAAATGAAAAACAAACATGTTACAGAAAAGCAAAAAATAAGTGAGGTGCTTGTGGGCGCACATCCCCCCCCCACACCCCCCCCCCCCCACCCCCCCCCCCCCCCCCCCCCCCCCATTTTGAGAAACAGCATGAGTGCTTCTTCAACTGCCTTGTGCTATAAATGTCAGCAAGTCAAAACAACATAAAGATGAGATAGCCAAACAGATTTCATTGTAATGGTTTGTATGGTCATTGTCTTGGCTATGTTGAATGTAGTAGAATCGGAATATGTGGTATGGGAGGAAACAGATGACTATCACCATAAGAAAACTCAAGTTCTTCAACTGAGCCCTGAATTCTTGACGGGACAGCAAGTCGGTCTTATTCTTCATTGCAACTTTCACTAGGATCACCAACTGGCAAGCAAGCAATGCAAACACTGTAAACAAAACACTGGTGATAATAACATAGTTCAGTAAAGCAACAAAAGGATTTTGAATTTCTTTCCCAAACTCAAAGCACTTGTTGGTACTGTAATTGCCGTGTTTGCCGTACTGAATGAAGAGTGGTGGGAAAATACTGACAGAGACAAACACCCACACCAGGCAGCTGGCAAAAAGAGCGTGGAGGGGCCTGTAGAAATTTAAATTCTTTCCAAAGAACAATAGGAAGCGCACAACCAGGATGGCAATGTAGAAAATGAAGGAGATGTATAAATGGAAGTGGATGAAGAGGCTCACCCATTTGCAGAGGGGAAACGAATGCTTCCACTCATTTGTGACAAAGTACTCAATGCGAAATGGGACAGAAATTAGAAACACGCTGTGTACCAAGACAAGGTTGATGATAGCGGTTGTGGTGACAGAAAGCTTTGTGCTGCTGTTCAACAAGAAGACGGTCATAAAAATGACTCCCGCTGCTCCACCAATTAGCGCGACACTGTAGATGGCTACCAAGGCATAATTTAATTGTGTGATTGAGCTATTCATTTGTATCATATCTTCTACGGTGTCATTTGTCCCATTGTTGATGTACATTTTCCTCTTCAAATTCCTGCAAAAACATGAAATGCAGCATTAGAAGAAATATATGTAATAGGTGTTGTAACTAAATATTAATGTCATCTTAATAATATTTCCCTTTAAAAAGTTGTCAAAACACCTTTCAAATCTTTCTTTATTTTTCAAGATCACCTGCTGTATATTTAGGCACATTGTGTACTTCGCCTTAAAAGCGAAGTCCAAACAAACAAAGCCAGGTGTGAAGATCTTTGACTTCCCTATGCCCCTGACATCTGGCCCAACCTATTTGTGTGCTGGAACATTATGTCCTTGCCTCCTCTTTTTACTAGCTGCGCAAGTTACAAGCTGCAAACTGTGGGGGTGTTTGTTGCTTTGATATCCTTTTCGGTTCCTTCAGTCCCCCCTTATGGTCCATGACCATAGGTCAGATAGACCACAGAAGCTGGTCATTTACAGTATAATCATAAATCTCGAAAAACTACTCACTTCTAAATCTTTTGTAGTCATTTTTGTATTACTCTAGTATAAATACATGTTAATTTGGATTCATATGTTGTTTTTTTCTGACTTTATGTGAACGAAAAGACACACATTTGCCTGTTTTCCCATTGGAAATAGTGATATTTTGAAATATCACTGTCCTGGTCACAAAAGCAAAATTTGTGGGGAATAATAGCCATTTTCTATACTTTTGCGGCATAAGCAATTAGGAAATAACACTTACTACCCAGGAACAAAAATTGTGTTACATAGTGTTATACCATACACATAAGACTATAGTCATATTTAAAGTAGCAACAGTTGAGCATAATGTGGAGTCTCTGAACTGGGTGTTACATATGTATGTAATATATGTTTGTCTGTTGGCTATTACATGTTGACCTATTTGTGAGTTAGGACAACCTGTTAATAGGAAAGACTTGTTACACAAACCGTCACGAAGTGGGGCGGATGAGGGGATTGGCATAAAACCCTAGTTAAAGTCCATGAGCGCACCAGCAATGTGTAAATTTAAGGTGCAAAGGAAAACAAACCATTAATAAAATCCACCAAGTAGAGTAACTTGTCATATTGGAAAATTATACTGGTAAGAAGTCAGTTTAGAAGGATAATTTTATTAATAAATTGCTTGGGTTATATTGGTTTTGTTTAAGCAAAAGATAAGCAACATTTTAGAAAAGGCAGGTGTTTAACACTATGTGACCTTTACATAAGTATGAGTGGGAACACATAAACTGTGTTCATGAAATAGCCGAGTGCAGCTCAGACTGTGGAAAGGGACAGGATCTGTCACAGTTTGAGAACGGAAAGCTTTAGTTCAGTAATTGATATAAGAGAGTGGATTAAAATAAAATATGGCTCGCAACGGCGATGCAATAGGACTGGAAGCTAGGCCACCCGTGTAAAATGTTAGTTGATACTGGGGCTGGAATAACCATTGCAGATCTGCCAATCCCGGTAACAAAAGAGTCGCAAATAGCATTTAGAACTGAACCCATGGAATTTGTAATTGGCTCACAATCCACGTTAGTCGAAATGTATCATGCTAAAACGCATGAGAAAAATATTTTAGAGTTAGATGTAATGTACGTCTCATCTTTCCCTCTCACACTCCAGGACTTGACTGAGCAGTACCCGGAAGTGTACGCTCTGCACAGCAATGGCGGCAGTAAGGCAGTGGGAGTGCTTATCACAACAGAAGGAGACGCCCATCATCCACAACGGCAGTACCCAGTCAAACCTGAAGCAGTGACAGCAGTAAAGGGCATTATTACTGATTTACTAATGCAAGGGATTGTAGTCGAGTGTAACTCCCCCACCAACAGCCCAATTTGGCAAGTCCCTAAGGGAGATGGCAAGTGGAGGCTTACAATCGACTACCAACGCTTGAACCAAGCCCTGCCTAAGATGACTCAAATAGTAGCCAACCCCCACAACATATTAACTGAAGTACCGGCTGAGACCAGCTGGTTCTCAGTCCTTGATATAAGCAATGGATTCTGGAGCCTACCTATTAGGCCTGCAGACCAATGGAAGTTTGCTTTCACAGTACAAGGGGTCCAATACACCTGGACCCGCATGCTACATGGGTATCATAATTCCCCAGTAGTGTTCCACCAGTGTCTTGCCAAGGCTCTAAGACCCTTGAGGGACAACCCACATGGCACTATTTTGCAGTATGTGGATGACTTCTTGTTGTGTAGTACCTCTCTTACAGAAGCAAAGGAACTGCTGAGGGCCTCTTTCTGCTCCTAAAAGACCAAGGGTTCAAGACCAACCCAAAGAAGGCTCAGCCCCTACAACAACAGGTAACGTACCTGGGACATATTCTCAGCCATAACAGCAAGACTATGAGCCCAGATAGGAAACTGGCCCTCAACTTGATACACAAGCCTCGAACTGTTACTGAGTTAAGACAGTTTTTGGGTACCACTAACTATGTCAGGGAATACACAGAGGACTAAGCTTTAGCAGCAGGACCCATGTATTCACTATTAAAAGACACGCCCGAGAAATATGAAGCTATTGAGTGGACTGAGGAAGCAGAGCAGGGGTTCAACGACCTGAAACAAAAGATCAGTGAGGCCCCTGCACTAGGCATACCCAGTCCAGATAGGGATTTTCATCTCCAAATTACAGAAAAAACACACACTATACATTGTGTATTAAGCCAAGAAGATGGAGGCCATCTAAGACCGGTGGGGTACTATAGCCAAAAGAAAACTCCAACCGACTACGGGTACCCCACCTGTAAGACCTACTTGGGGGCCGTATGTTGGGCCATTGACATTACTGAACCCTTAGTGGGGTTCAGCCCTTTGATCATTCATACTAATTATACTAAAAGCCAAAAGGAGATCCTTTAAGATCCCATGTTAAAAGTGCAATACGATGGGTACGGTTGTACCCTGAGCGACAGCGAACTCTATCAAAGAGGGGATCAATGGGTTGTTCCCCCCGCACATGAGACTGAGGTCATAAGGACCTATCACGATCAATTCCACGGAGGGTACAAACCCACTCTGGCCCTTACCCTGGTGGCCTGGAATGGCCAAGGCACCCACTTTACTGGGAAAATCATGAAAGAAACATGTCGACTTCGAGTACGGCAGCGGTTTCATATCCCCTATCACCCACAATCCTCTGGAATTGCGGAAAGGGCAATGGGTACACAAAACCCAGACAAAGCTCTACCAAAAACGATTGACACACGAGCCACCCCCACAGAAGGTGGCGTATCTAACCGCAGAAGCAGATGTCCTCCAAGTGGTCAAATTGACCCCTGCGGGGTACTTGCCCACGAGGGCTTCGCCGATGGCAGCTGGCCTTGATTTATACAGAGCATATGACTACCTGGTGCCTCCAGGAAGTCAAAGCCTCATTTTGACAGATTTACAAATAAAAGTACCACCTGGGTGCTATGCCAAGGTTGCCCCTCATTGCATAGGGGCCGGGGTTGTGGACGCCAACTATACCGGAAATATAGGTATCTTGGTCCAAAATACTGAAACCGGACCCTTTGAAATCAGACCCGGAGATCTGGTAGCACAGATTGTTTGTGAGCGCATTTGCTATCCATAGGTTAAGGAAGTTCCGGGCCTCCCCTCAACGGACAGAGGGATCATCTGGAACAAATGTATAACCATAAAATGTTTTGTCTCGGCTCATTAGATCAATCCCCGGGGACAACATATGTGACTGGTGGGGAACTCAGGTCGTTCCCCTATACTTAGGGGCAGAACGCCCTTATCCCCTCGACCAAAACTGTAACGATGTCCCTACCCTCCGTCATATATAGTCTCCCACACATGTACACTCCTACTGACCCATATGGGATATGGCAGCTAGGCATATACACTGTGCACAATACCACCAATCAAACATGCCTAGACCAAATCGCCAGAACCCACACCTGGAGTAACAGAAGGACCGCTACAGTCACGGGAAAGGGAACGTGGCATCGGTGGATCCATCAGATCCCCCTTTGCTCCCCATACCTTCACCCCTTCACCACCTGGGTTCATAGAAATGGGGGAACCTTTAGGGCTCATTGAGGATGTGGTCTGGCATCGAGTCACAGTGCATTGTGATTACTCGCTGAAACTGTTCCAGACCAATTGCTCCAGTTTCCCATCTCTAACTAAAGATTTCCTAGATCAAACGAAGGATGCCCTCACACGATAACAATGTGAATACTGAATTCCAGAAACGGCAAAATGATGGGACAAACTGGTAGTGAGATTCGCAGGGATTTAATTACCGCCATAATGTCAGATGTAAATATTACTCAGACTGAAGAAAGGTGTTGTAGAATGGGAACCCTCATGATGGCACACGTTAATCGTGATATAACTGATCTGTTAAGCAATAGGCTCCCTATTTCGCACAGGTTATCTTTAAAAAGTAAAAAAGGCGGCCTCGGGATTGAATGGGCAGCTGACATATGGGACGCTGTACTCACCCGCCCAACCCAAGACTCCAGACATACCTCTAATGTTACTTACCAAATTATGATCCCCTCCGGGACACCGATCCAACGCCAGGCATTGCGCCGGGTACAAGCGTTGGGGATGCCAGAAGGAAACCATGTCTATACCTTGAATAATGTGGGATGGGTGGGTAATGGAAGCATACTTAGTAATGAATGTTGTGTATGTACCTGTAATGCTCGAATGAATTTGACAAACCTACCAATGGGTACCCGCCTCTGTGCCACTAACACCAGCTACTGCTTATATGTAAATTATATTGTAACCTTAGGATGCTCCACGTAATTCATCCCTTACCCCCTACCAGGACCAGCAGGCTCAAGCATTCCTACATAAAATAGACCACAGACCCTTATAAAATCACTGCAGCTTTAACTGAAATCCAGCACAAAGCGGTGCTGGCTGAGGTCCACGCCAATATGGCTACTGACTTCGCTAAGATTAGTTTGTCCCGGACATGAGGTAAGGACTGGGAGTTCGGCCAGGGCGGACCTGATTGGTTTGGGTGGTGGAACATCTCAGGTAGGATTGCTTCCCTAGGATCCTTCATATGCCTGCTCATCGTGCTCCTCTTGTTCTGGAGAATGAGGCGGAATATGCACACCATATGACGAGAAAGGAGACACCTGCAGGATCAATACACCCCCGAGACCTACAGCACCTGCCTACAACGACGCCCTGAGCATCTAAAGAGCGGCGTCCCCAACAAGTGCTAGTAACCTCTGTCGGGGACTCAACAGCCAGCTTCTATGGTATATCTGACCTATGGTCATGGACCATAAGGGGGGACTGAAGGGACCGAAAAGGATATCAAAGCAACAAACACCCCCACAGTTTGCAGCTTGTAACTTGTGCAGCTAGTAAAAAGAGGAGGAAAGGACAGAATTAACTAGTTTCTGAAATGGACATAACAAACGCACAGGGAGGGGACAATAGAGCCCCAAAGCCAGTGCTGATTGATTAAACCAAGGCGTATAGCAATAATTAAGAGGCAGTGAGTAATGAATTGTTTGCTGTGTGCTCGATTCTGACAGGGGTAAGGGATGCTATGTAGAAACTATATAACCCATGTACATACTTTACCCCGGTAGAATACTCTAGTAACTGATGAAGTGACTGATGTTCTCCGGAGATCTCTGTTGTTGATGACCACTGCAATAAACCTTTGATGCAAAGATCGGTGTGATCGTTTGTCTTTGAGCAACTTTAGAGCTTCAGCAAATTAACCCTACAATCTCCAAATGCATGAAGTAATTAAAAGTTAAAAATGAACCGCACACTGCTATTTGAAGAGTAGCACATAAAGAGATTGGCATAGTTGGGTGCAAATGAAGCTCCCATTGCTGTGCCCTGGATTTGGAGATAAAAATCTTTCTCAAAGAGAAAGTAATTTTTAGTGAGACCCATATGTGCCATGTTAAGTAAAAATGCAGTTGGTGTCTGGATGTCACTTCTCCTATCAAGACAAAATTTAAGAGCATTGAGACCATCACCATGTGGAATATTAGTATATAAACCTACAACATCAACTGTAGCTAGAATAACATTTTCATTTGGTAATCTTACATTGGCTAATTGACCAATAAAGTCACCTGAATCCCTTAAATATAAAGGCAATTCAATAACAATGGGTCTTAAGAAAAAAATCTATGTAATTGGAAACAGGTTCAATGAGAAACCAATTTGAGCAATTTAAACATGCTGCAAAATATATAGAACTTAAAATAACCATTGTTAATAGTTTGAAATTTGCAACAACTTGTACTTGCCCCCTTCCTGACTGTATTCCTGGAAACCACATTGCACTAGAAAAACTAGAGGTTTTCATGTAAACATCGTAGACTTGTCAAATTTCTTGAGATTAAGGCTTGTTAAGGAAGCTTGAGGCATTTCTTGTTAAAAGTTGGTTACAACTTGCGCTAACACAATTTGGACCTGCTGTCTTATTCAGTGCTTAAAGTGTGTGGAAGAAAATCACTAAGGAGAGCCACCCTAGCTACTATATGAAACAAGGGGCCAAGGGCAGCTGACGCAGTACTATAGGATAATTGAATGTTTGTGGAGTAACTACGCCAAAGAGCACACGATTACATGTGAAAACTGAACAGTTAAATTCTCATTGTGCAGGATAATATGAACAACTGTTACTTAAATAAAACAGGACACAAGTAACAGACCATCACCAAATCTGCCTAAACAATGTACTTCACCCTACCTTATATGAAAAATACAAAAGCACAGCTTCCTAGATTACTCCGCAAATATAAAAACTTTTATATAAAAGTATATGTAAAGAACTTGGGACAGTCTACATAATGAGAGACACACTAAACAATATGTTAGCAAAAGCAAAATGTCCACAAGAGTCTCCTAACATATTACAATACAATATATAATAAAACATAGGCTCTTAGGTTACAATAAAATATAGGCTCTTGGGCTATATATTGACGAAGATATTTACACAATTCAAGGAATTATATTTTAACCAGTTCTTAAGCAGATCAAAGACAGAGCTTAACCTAACAGAGGGATCATCTCTTATGAAAAGAAACCTTATACTTACTTCCTTCTCTGATATGCCTCTTTTCTAGAAATTAAAAATGAGCTACAAATGAATGTGCCACATTAGAGGGTCCATTACAAGGAAGACCCTACGGGTTAGGCATGCCCCCCCCCCCCTGTTCCAGATTTCCAGTATTGACACAATGACTTCTCAGAACCATTTAGCAAAGCCTTGTTCCAATTCTGTTTTTTTTTTTTAATATATGAAACAACTAGGCTGTTATCTTCATTGGTTCTTATTAAACACACACACACACACACAGTATGCAGTTTTGTTAGCCAAGTAAACTCAAGTGTACTTCGCCTGTAACTTGGATGCATTAGGACTCTGGTATTAAACAAGACTTAATAGTGGTTAATGTAATGAATAATATTCCATCAACTAGATAAACACTCTCCATCTGGATTTACCTATACAACAAATTTCATCAGGTGTATTTCTGTCATGACTTATTTAAAGTGAAACCAGCAGAGGTCTTAATATTGTAATTTTAGATTGCTATTAATAAACTGTATTCACATGCTGTACAGTATAAAATGTACTTTTTAACAATTCAAGTATGTATATTTCAGTTTAAGCAAATAAATGATTCATTAGTTCATACAAAAAACCAGGAAATAGTCACTTGTGTCTTACCTAGCTTAGTTTTTCTTAAAAGATGTTGACGAACACTGGATGCACAGCTAATGTTTCTGAGTTGGACTGCAAAAGTTGCCAAACTGACATGCTGGTTAAAATACAGGAAAGGGGAGGGGCGTTGCAACGGACACAGTTGTAGTTTTGTTAGTTTATTATTATTATTATTATTATTATTATTATTATTATTATTATTATTATTATTATTATTATTATTATTATTACTTGTGTTGGTCCAAGAAAGTGAACATTTCCTTTGTCTAATATTCTGCTAACTGTAATTTGCATTGCATTTCTGTAGTTTTTCTTCAGGTTTAACTATTTAGGGAAAGGATAGAACAAAAACTTCGACAGGTATACAATTTGGTCACCCCCAACAACTGTAATTTACAGTGATTCCTTAGGGTAGTGTTAAGTGTTTAGATAATGTTAGATAAACATATGAAAGCAGAGTTCACAAAGTTCAGCTACACGCACACATGCACTTAGGTAGGCTATGAGACAGCCTCTCCTATTTCTTTATGATATAAAATGTCTGACCACCAGTTAGCACTATGCACTAAGCAAAACAAAAATATGCTATTCCAAATAAATGTTGACTGAGTGCAAATGCTATAGGACCTAAAAAAACCCAGTAATGGACTATAGTTGTGAATTAATCCTTGTAACACGGCGAGCAGCCCTGTTCAGTTATATTTAGAACGGGGTCTCCCCCTCCGCCCGTGTTATTTTGTACTATGATTTATATATATGTCGGCGAAGCCGTGCGTTTTGTTTTGTTTTGCAAATTTATTCATTGTAAATGACGCCGGGGACTTCTGTTTTATTTTTGTATTTTGTTGCAGCGTGGATGGGAAGCCCTTCCACGTTAATAACGAAACCTTGTGCAGAAGGTGGCCATTTCCATGGTAACCTGTAAAGATACCTGCAGCTCTCTGCACTCTGGGAGGGAGTACGGAGGAGAGGAGAGCGAGAGAGGATATTTAAAACATCTAGGAACAGTGAAGGTGACTTGCCCAGCTTGACCTGGATCGTATTTGTATTTTTGTGTTCGTGATTATTTTGTTTAAATCTTTTATTTCGCTCTGTGAGAAAGAGTGTTTTTTGTTTAAATATTTTATTTATTTTTGTGCATTAAAAATAAACGGCACGCTGCGTCTCTTTTTGAACTGAAGTTACCCTGCCTGTTTGCTATTCTTCCTCCTTCTGGCCTGACGTCACCGCAACGCCATTTCCTGTCACAATCCTTGATAAGCAAAAACGTTTAACGCCTTTAGAGATTTGGGGATATTAATAAAAAACGCGACTGAATATGGTGCAGTGCAGGTCATATTTTTTGTAACCTTGTGATCTCAATATAATGGTTTTAAATGTAAAGCTCCTCAGGCAAATGGATCTTGTGATCGAGACATAAACATAACTTCCCCCTCTTGTGTAAGAAACTAATTTAATTTGATGGCTGCCTACGAGTGCACACAATACCAATGCTATGTTTGTAAGTCTCCATTTATTTATTCCAATATTCAAAAGCTACACATCTGCAATGTAAACATTTATCATTAGACACAATAAATACAGCAGGCAGTTTGAAACAAAAATCACATCATGATCACTTACCTAATTTTCTGGGAGACTGCTCAGGTACTGAGATGGTATATGCATATATACTCTATACCTATATATATATATATATATATATATATATATATATATATATATATATATATATATATATATATATATATATATATAATATATATATATATAATGTAATTTATCTTATGATATACAGGATCAGGAATCCTGATTGTCATTTTAACCCACATGTCTTGTGCTCCTTAGGGAATGTGTTCCTCACAAACACCTACAAATAAAAAAAATGAACTACGACTACTATTGAATCCGTAAATATACATGTAAACCTGTTAAATCATGTGCATTACTAAACAGAACCTTAGCGTAGGATCCAGTACTAATTCCTTGTCTTAAACTAATATAAAGGGCTATATAGTGTCAAGAAGGATGCAAGGCAAGGTTTCAAGGCTAAACTTTTTATTTGTTCAGGTTCAATTATTGCTTAACAAGGCTGCTGTCAGCCACAGCTCATGCTTCTACTAGTCAGCTCACTCCTCTCTTTAGCTCCTTTTCTCTTTAGCTCTTTTTCTCTAGCTTTTTCTTCTCTTTAGCGCTTTCTCTCTACCTTTTTCTTCTCTAGCTCTTTCTTCTCTAGCTTTCTCTCTCTAGCTTTCTTCTCTCCAGCCCTTCTCTTTAGCTATTTCTTCTCTTTAGCTCTTTCTCTCTAGCTTGCTCTCTTTAGCTCTTTCTTCTCTAGCTCTCTCTCTTTAGCTCTTTCTTCTCGCTAGCCCCTTTTTCTCTTTAGCTTTCTTCTCTAGCTCTTTATATCTTTCTCTCTTTAGCTCTTTCTTCTCTCTAGCCCTTCTCTTTAGCTTTCTTCTCTCTAGCCCTTTCTTCTCTTTAACTTTCTGTCTAGCTCTATCTCTCTTTAGCTCTTTCTTCTCTGGCTCTTTCTTCTCTCTAGCTCTTTCTTCTCCAGCTCTGTAGCTCTTTCTCTCTTTAGCTTTCTTCTCGCTAGCCCCTTCTCTAGCCTTCTCTCTTTAGCTCTTTTTTCTCTAGCTCTTTCTTCTCTCTAGCTCTTTCTTCTCTAGTTCTTTCTTCTCTCTAGCTCTTTCTTCTATAGCTCTTTCTTCTCTCTAGCTCTTTCTTCTCTAGTTCTTTCTTCTCTCTAGCTCTTTCTTCTCTAGCTCTTTCTTCTCTCTAGCTCTTTAGCTTTCTTCTCGCTAGCCCCTTCTCTAGCCTTCTCTCTTTAGCTCTTCTCTAGCTCTTTCTTCTCTAGCTCTTTAGCTTTCTTCTCGCTAGCCCCTTCTCTAGCTTTCTCTCTTTAGCGCTTTCTCTCTTTAGCTTTCTTCTCTCTAGCCCTTTCTTCTCTCTAGCTCTTTCTTCTCTCTAGCTCTTTCTTCTCTAGCTCTTTCTTCTCTCTAGCTCTTTCTTCTCTAGCTCTTTAGCTTTCTTCTCGCTAGCCCCTTCTCTAGCTTTCTTTCTTTTGCTCTTTCTTCTCTAGCTCTTTCTTCTCTCTAGCTCTTTCTTCTCTAGCTCTTTCTTCTCTCTAGCTCTTTCTTCTCTAGCTCTTTCTTCTCTCTAGCTCTTTCTTCTCTAGCTCTTTAGTTTTCTTCTCGCTAGCCCCTTCTCTAGCTTTCTCTCTTTAGCGCTTTCTCTCTTTAGCTTTCTTCTCTCTAGCCCTTTCTTCTCTTTAGCTCTTCTCTCTAGTTCGTTCTCTCTAGCTCTCTCTTTAACTCTTTCTTCTCTCTAGCCCTTTCTTCTCTTTAGCTTGTTCATCTCCTAGCCCTTTCTTTTTAGCTTTCTTTGCTCTAGCTCGTTCTCTCTTTAGCTCATTCTCTTCATTCTGTTCTCCTTTCAGTCTGACGAGTGCATGCCGGGGTACCTGCTCTCCCCTCCCAAAAAGGAAACAATGTGGAAGCCGCAGATTGGAGGAGCATGACAGTACAAATAGGCAGGGATGGGAAGTTGAAAAGAGCAAGCAGGGGTGGCACATTCAAATTTCAAACTACATAGATAGACACAAAGCATTTAGCTTATTTGTTTTTAAGCTACTGACTGTCTCTGTTGAACTGAATACTGTTTTGTTTTTAGCCTTATTTTTATTTTCATCGACAGACGCGCTCTGGATGCAAGTACAGTGCTGACATGTAATTTCCTAAAATTATATTAAGCGAGGTTTCAGGTAAATATATAAAGAAAAAAGGCAGTGTATATTTTAGCACTAGTACAACAAGAACGTGTACAGAATTAAAATTAATGGACTACAGAATAGTCTTTTTTTTTGTAACAATTTAATTGGTTTAAAAGCAAACAAGATTATCTATACACTAATGTTCACAGAAAATAAACATAAAAAGAGAATTCTTCTTTTACGTAATAAACACAGAGTCTCAAATAGTCGCCGGTCTATATAGGCACCGGGGCTACTGGCAAATATTGTAAATAAACACCAGGGCATTTATTTAAAGTTTTATAGTACACTGTTTTTTCAAACAGTACTTTGATATAGACCACCTTTCTGGGGATGTTGAAGCTACCCTGACAACTCCACTCTCTACGCATGTCACAGTTTATTGGCTCTGCTGTCACTTTTTAGCTGGATATTATATATAAGTCTAACATTTCTCACATTGACCCTGAACATAATGTTATAAACAAATATTACTGTCTACCCCAAAACACTGTTCACTACTAACTGCTTGGTGATAACTTCGGTGTTGGATTAGAGATCTTGCTCTGCGTATGAAATCTGCTTGTTCTGATTCTGGAAGCAACCTATAAGAGGAATTCTGTTTACTTAGAATTCTAACGCTATGGAATTTTGCAAATAAATAATCTGTATTACTCAAACAATGCTGTGTGGCAGGTGTTTACCAGTAAAAAGGTCTGACAGTGTTGTTATTTGAAGTTTCCCTGATCACAGCCTTGACACGATGGCGCGAGTATGTGTCTTGAGGGATATTAATCAATTCAGTCATACTTATAACAACTGGATGCAGCCAGATGGTTAGGGTTAGGGTTAGGGTTCAGCCTTCTAAAGTAATCAGGGGATCCAGAGTATAGCAGGGGAATGTGCCTCACACCAGGGTTAATCCACATCCAATCAGGTCCTCACATAGTGTCCAGACATAGAATGTGCTATGGATGAATAATTTTAAGCAATAACTGCAAGTGTTCAGACCGTAGTAAAATGAACATTTGCTTTTTCTCCTTTAAAAAAAAAAAATGTCCCAGGAATGGAGACATTGTTTTTGTTTTTCTTGTAAAAGCACATTTCTTCCCACACTTCACTAAAAGTGAAGCAGCACATGGCAAGGGGTCTTACTGCAAGGACGACGCATCGAGCAGAAACAGATTAGCAAACACATCGAGTGCTTTCCATTTGAGCAGCTTCAACACATCCTGACTTCTAACACTTCTAAAGCTCATTCTGTTTTTTTGCTGGGATCTGACTCACAAGTCCCATTGCTGGGATAATGACTCGGAACAGAATGAGCAAATACATCTTATTGCACTGAAAATGGAAAGCTACTTACTTAAATGGAGTGAACAGGAATGGTAAAGTGGTTGGCTTTTTCTGAGCCATCTTAACCTTAAAAAAAAGACTTTATTTTAAAGAAACACCAGTTATGTGATCAAAATGACCATACAGTATACAGCTGTAAAACTGGAACATTAAGGATACTGTCTGATTACTTATTATTACTAACTTGAATGCACATAGTAACTGACCAATGGTATTTTCATAAAGAAACTTTTTTTTATTTCAAAGAAAGTAGCTTAAACTAAACATTCTTCTTTTTTTCACAGTTCCCTTACTTTTATGATGTTTGCAATCACACTATGTGGTTCTTTTTCAATCACTCAACTATTCAGGGTTTGTATTGTTGATTTGACTGTGTTAAGGTGCTTTGACTATGTTTCTAGTTGCCTGTTACAGATATATGTAAAGAAGGCAGGATAAGCGAAAGTATTTTTATATTTGTTAGCGCCAGCCACTAGCAAAAGTCACAGGGCAGTGACATCCCATGATAAAATGAGGGAGTGGTTGACAGTATTTGTTTTTCCATGGGTCTCTCTCTATATTGCAACCCTCGATACATAGCAGATTTGTATTGGACCCCGATATCCGCGATATATTAAGTGGGTGGTGTACATGTACAGACAGACAGATCTCCATATTTACCCAAAAACTTCATACTGACAATTGGTGCTGTCACTTCAGAACACACACACACACTCCAGAATCCTCAGCCAACGTAAGAGTATGTTCACAACCTAATTAATAAACATATACGCCACAAACCAAAGGTCATATGGTTATGAACTAAAAACATATCAACAGAGAGACCAATATACAAACTTCCATTGCTAGGCCATCAACTGAATCTATACCCTTAAATTCTGTCTATTTAAGGATAGAGTTTTTGTAACCCTCTTAATATGGGGAGTAATGTATTCCATTGAGGTGAGACTAGAATAGACAGCTGAAATTAGTTACCTTCAACTGCTCCTGAATTTGAATGGCATTTGCAAACATGCTTTTGGCTTTGAAGTGGTTGGTGCTGTTCACATAGTCCACAGGGAGGACGTCCTGCAATAAACAACACAGGAAAAGCAGTTCAATCTCTGTGTGACAAAGCATTAGAAGGGATGCTACAGATATTGTTGTCATGTTATTTATTAGTAAATCTTTATATCTGTATAAACTACAGCAGTTAACTGTAATTACTGTAATTACCTGATAATTATTGTTGTCATGTATTTATCTTTCCAAACCCGTAAGAATGCAGTGGCTTCAAGTGGTTGCTCATTTTGATCCCATAGTTACCAGTTTGTTTATTTTTCTGTTTGAACTAACCACTCAAACAAAATATCAAAAACACTTTGCCTTATATTCACTGAAAAGGGGGCTTGCTTCCATGGTTACAGTGTATGAAAATACTGTAATTATACACACTGAAAACTGTTCAACTGCAGCATCATTATGTCCGCTTCAAGCAGCCTAGCTTCAGGTCTACATATGTTAGGCTGACCATAGCAACTCAGAGCAGTATATAGAAAACAAATTGGATTTTAGATGCCTTTCAAATGTTCTGTATGTTGTAATTGAAATAGAATTAGACAGCACTATTCCCCTCCTTGTTATATTCCTTGTTATCCCCCCAGGACCTAAATGAATACCTGTCATTTAAAACTGAAGTGGAATCCAGCGATCTACACAATGCAGACAGTATACTGTGAAATAAAATGCACTTTTACATGAAATGACAATGTTCTCTCTTTCAAATGAACCCCAGTTGTACTCTGCATACAGGTTTTGGTTTATAGGCTTTTTTATATTTACCTCTTCCATATTATTGTACATTGTTGTGAAATAACGCAACCATTCCCATCCAAACTGTCATTAATACCAGCATAAATTTAAATTGGGAATATAGAGTCAAATCTGCAAACAAATCAAAGATATATTTGAATGAAACTAGACACTTTGTTCTATTCTAAACATATACTATGGTAGAGTAAAACTATGTGAAAAAAAAAAAACCTGTAAAAGCATGTGAAACTGAAAAATGACCATTGTTAATCCAGGTTGCAATGTTGTATTAGAATTTTAAACTCAAACATCAAGTGGATTAGGTCTGTTTATAAAAGTTTCCCATAGTAAAGTGTAGTAAGGCATAGTGAAAGCATGGTAAAGCATGGATGTGCAGTGTAAACCAGGGTAAACTATGGCAAATGCATAATATAACCCAAAAGCAGCGTTAATCATGCAATGATGCAGAAAACACTTGACAAGTTTGTAATTAAACAGTGCAGGTATGCTTTTTTTTGTGTTCTGTTAGTGAAAAAAATTTTAATAAAGTGAATACACATTCATTGAATACAAACTGAGTATAGCAGTCTTATTGAGTGGCAGCATGCTGGTGAGGAGGAGGGGAAGGAGGAGGAGGGGAGAAGGAGGAGGGGGGGGGTAGGAGGGGGAGGGGAAGGGGGAGGAAAGAGGAGGGGGCGAGGGGGAGGGGGGGGTCCTCACCCACCCTAACGCCTCACTGACGCAGTGAACGAATCACTGATTGACACTAAAACGTAACGTTGACTTTTATCGTTCGGTGTCTACAAAATGTTTAAAAAATGTTTAAACGCAGTGGTAGTCCTGACAGTAAAACACTGTGCTGTAATGTCATTTTAATTAAAAGGCCATTACACGTAACACCACACAGCAGTTAAACTAGGCACCCTCACGAGATGATCACTTCGCAAGTATACTGTAGTACAATAGGATTCTGCAGCCTTCAGTAAATATAATCGTGATCATATAACAAGTTGCTTACCCATGAGGACTTGTTTTGATGTATTGTCCTCAGTGACTGACCATCATTGGCATTTGTATACTGTATTTAAACTGCTAATGGCATGCTTTTGCTAACTGTAATGCAACAGAGTGGCTGAGGACAATGCAAATTATCAGGCTGGAGTCTTGATTTACAGTTTTAAACCGGTGTTGGTTTTATTTTTCTTACACTGCTGTGGTGAAACAACCGCTAACAAAACAAACAAAATAAATCTAGCTCTCAGCTGGAGCACTAACTAACAGTACTTCATGTGGAACAAACACTAGATTTCTTATTGAAGTTTTGGTTTCTTTTTGTTACTTCTGCTTCCTTACGCCTCTATACCCCCATCACAAAGCTATCAGCTAAGCCATTTCTATCTAGGTGTCATTAACGTTAACAAGCAGTTAACCAATTAACTATTATCCATAATTCGTTAAGGAAAGCAGCTGTGTTTTTTTCATGGGGGTGCATACATGCGGGAACTCGGGACATCTAGTGGTCAACCCGTTACACTGCAGCCAGGAACAAGCTCTTATCATTCTAATACTAAGTTTGATTCTGCACCACAGTAATCATGTTGGTCCGCTTTTAAAAATCAACCGCTTATAAGAATCAAAACACCTGGTACGGATGTGATTCTTATAAATGGACTGCACTATAATAATAATAATAATAATAATAATAATAATAATAATAATAATAACAATAAATAATAATAATAATAATAATAATAATAATAATAATAATAATAATAATAATAATAATAATAATAATAATAATATATGTTTCCACTTAGTTTAGTCATTAAGAATTTTGAAGACAATTTAGATTGCTCCTAGGCCACTTTTTTAAGCTATTATCTTGTGAGAGCATTTTATCTCTTGGAAGATAATGAATCGCAAGGCAGAACTTAATACAAATTATGAGAGGAGGCCAATTCCTAGTAACTGATTGATTTAAGAACTTTATCAAGTTGGGTCTTAAAGGATCCAAGGGATTCTGCCCCCACAACATGACTAAGTAACCTATTGCATGCCCTCACCCCTCTATGTGTGAAGACGTGTCTCCTTCCCTCTGTCCCAAGTCTATCTCCACTTAATTTAACCGTGTCCTCTGGTCCTGTTTTTTGTACTGTGCTTAAAGAGTAAGTAGCAGGGTTCTGAAAAATATGTGTTGCTACAACTGTTTAAATAACATACCTGTAATTTTTCTTTTCATTGTTGACAACTTTTAACACTATAACTTTAAAGTCTGTTTCAAAGCTCTTTTCAAAATGTCTGCTCTAGTGCACTGATAGTGTAAGGATTATTGCCCACATTGTCAAACAGGTAACACAGCAATAATGGTCCATAATGTGGTATAGAACAGAAAAGTCTGTTTTTTTTTTTTTATCGCTCTTCCTGCAGTGATTTAGAGGACAGATCTCAAACCTCAGTGCATCAGAGTGGCCATTTTAAAAAGAGCTTAGAGTGATGAGTGTACAAAGTTGTCAGGATGTTAACAATAAAAAGAAAAATTACAGGTACGTTATTTAAACAGTTGTAGCAACACATATTTTTCAGAACCCTGCTTCTTACTCTTTAAAGTATCGATTCGGATTAACTATGTCAATTCCTTTTACGATTTTAAAAACTTTAATCACATAGGCCTACTCTGAAGAGCTGTCTTGGGAACTCAAGTCTAACTGTTGATTAGAAATAAGATATATATAAAAAAAATCATATACCTTGACATAGGCCTGTGAGCATGCCCATTGGTGTCCAAGCCAAGCAGATGAAGTAAAAACACAATCTTTTCCTTGTGTAACTGTGACAGCAATGTTTCATTTCCTTTTGCAGATTGAAAGAAGTTCTGTATATTGACCATTAACACCAGTGTAGACTACACAACCTCATTTCAGAAAATAAGTTGTTTCAGGCAGAAGTAGCAATTTTTTCGATTTCCATACATGTAGGAAGACATTAATTTCAGTCCCCACATTATGTACAATTTGTACTATAAAAAGGTTGATGAGAGAATACTGTACTGAGAAACAGGGTACACCAGACAGTTAACCCAGGTGGAAATAAGGCCACTCAATAGCATTTTGAGCCATTCCAATTTTTACTGGGAACTAATTTTTACTAAGTCCCGTTGAAATTTTCCTCTCTGGTTTGCCTCAAGCTCAGATACAAAGTTAGTATTTCATATTTTATTTTTTCTATATTATTTTGAAGGGAGCAGTTGTTTTAAGTAAGGACGGCACAGATTACACGCAATGTCTGCAAAATGTTTCTGCTTTTCTGGAGGATTATATTCATCAGTGATGAGAAGAAGAGCCTATTTACATGTGTGTGCTAAAACACGGCGCATGCAAAAATAATAGCATCTTAAAATACCTTAATGTCATCAAAGACCCACGTGTGGAGTTTGGAAGCATGTTTTGCAGCAAAGTCTTCATCCTCAGCTGGGTATGTGTGTGTGTGTGTACACATGATCCCCGCTTGCGCCTAAAACACAGAGGAAGAAATGATCAACGTGAATGCAAGTTGTATTGGTAAAGTGGAAAAACAGATGTGCAGCTCATAGGAATGGCCACTTTACCTTTTTGCAAACATTGGCAAGATATCCTTGCTCCCCCAGCTCCATTTGTATTTACTTTCATTAAACACAGAATCAAACTCCACAGGATTCTCTTTCCAACCTGTGTTAAAAGACATGCAAGATGTTGCTATTTATAGCCACAAATAAAAATAAAAAACATTTCTGGTTCTCAAGCAATGGCATTTCTAATTACCTTTAAGGAACATGTAACTTTGACATATTGCTTCTTAGCTGACATATTCCTTACCTCAGTTCAGTCTTAAGAATAAAGAAAACCTCTGGGACAAATGTGCATTTTAATAAAAAAAAAAATAAAATAAAATGTTGTCCTACAATTGAAGTGTAGCACTATAAGTAAAATCCTGGTGTCAGTACAAATCACATGCAGGCCAGGGAAATGCTGTAACCAAAAGTATACAGTACCTTAAATCAGTGGACATCCGGTGGATTTGGCACTCCAATAAAGAACATGTCCTTATTATGTTAATGCTTTAGTCCAAATGTGAAATTTTATTACTGTTAACTATCTATCTTCAAAGCGATATTCAGTTGCTTCCGTCTGTTGGAACTAGTATATCACATGACTAACCACAAGCTGTTAGGAAAAAGGAGGTGGCCAAGACTGGATTTGCACTAACCTTTAGCAATGGTGTTTACACCTTCAAAAAATCCGGCAAACAAAGCTACATGCCCAGACCTGGAACATGAGTATGAGACCCTAGCTGCCTTTTTCTTCAATCACATTCCTGAGATAAAAATTATTATTATTTTATATACAATTTATATTTAGGTTATGGAAACACAAGTAAAGACCCCCTAACTACTGGTCTTTGCAACAACAATTTAGACCTTTGAAAACAAGAAGCTGTACTTTATATAGTGAATGCAGCTGTGCTTTCCTTATTGTCACAAAGTCTGTTACAGTTTTATTAAAATGTCAAAAATGTTATTTTCATGACAAAAAAATGACTGGCCAAAAAATCAAGAGTGACCAGCAAAAGAAGTGCACAACGTGTAGCTGCCAGGTTTAAAGGTTTATGGGACTGTAATAAATAAACTGTGTTTATTCATTAACTGTAAATTATGGAGGATTGAAACTCATAAGCAGATAGGGAGTCTTATTTAAATTCCCTATCTGTAAAGTACCTTTTAAAACTCTTCATATGGCTGCAACTCCTGCAAAGGCAAGATAAAGTGTGGCTGCAAACACTGTACCACAGGTAAGGTGCCCTGGTAGATCCATTTGCATCCGGTTTATAAAAGGTGTCTGCTCGAAGACCGTCTGCTACAAACAACGCAAGTCGTTTGGCTGGTAGCGGGAGCCGTGGCTGATGCAGAGTCATGCTATGGACCAATAGAGAGGTGAAATAGATGAACGAATATTGAGCCAAAGAACACCAAATGAACCATCAGCCCAACCGCAAAGAATGTTAACATGTTCATGATGGCACAAGACCCTCTGGTGCTGCCAAAACACTACTGGTAAATAAAAACATAAAGCCAGGTTGCTCAAGAGCAGGTGACAACTAATTGCAACCATTCCACTGATTAGCCTTCTGGGCGCTTGAAGTACTTAAAAAATAGATGGTGAGTAAGTAGATTCAAGAAAATGCACAGAGCCCTTTTCTTCAATCAGTTGCCAGGTTTATTGAAATATGCAGGGAGTCTGGTCCCAGGTACAGGACATACAGAACTCAAAATTACAATGTTTGCGTGACATTAAATACCCTTCTTTATAGATGGTCCACCTCCCCTTTCTCTGACATTAACCAATGGTCAAGGTACAACACTTTATTCTGTTAATTTAGTGTGTGTGTGTGTGTGTGTGTATGTGTAGTCTAATGTGACAACCCCTGAACTCAGTGCATTCCTCACACTCCCGGAGACAAAAGGTCCATACATCTGCCTTTTGTTATCTCCTTGCGACCCCCTTTGATGCCAGTGGGATTATCTCTTTTGATCTCTCTGAAGTCTAGAGCCTGTTCCCTTCTAGTCCACAGCATTGTTATCTCATTAGCTTGCAGTCATTGTTGGGCAGTTTGTAGACGCATCGTCTCTATCAGTGGTTAGCAGAACAGTCTGCTATCTGCAATATTAGTCTCTTTTCAGAAAAGAACACCAGTATAGCTCTGCCAGTCCACATGCGTAGCAAACCCCTAATCAATTCTCAATCCATGTTTTCCAACAGCGCTCTATCAGAAAAAAAAGAAACAGTCCAGTTTGTTTACATTACCAGGTTTTGTTTAGCTTCAGGGCACAAGGTTCCAACCTAAAACTGACAAACTGGGGTGCAAATTTGGCGCTATGGCTGTAGATTCTATAGGCAGTGTAGCTCATATAGGGCCAGCAACATTAAATTCTGCTACTAATAGATACTTAAGGGAGAGAGAGAGAGAGAGAGAGAGAGAGAGAGAGAGAGCGAGAGAGAGAGAGAGAGAGAGAGAGAGTTGTATTGTGTAAACACTGTAAAAGTCATCAGTACCCTTTATGTAATAACTGATGAATTATGAATATTGAATTAAAAAAAAAAAAAAAAAAAAAAAAAAAAAAAAAAAAACTAAGTTTAAAAAAGACATAATGAAAACAGTTAACTCTATTTTAAATTGTAATCTCAGTTAACAATGTGCCAAAGGTGGTCTTCAGACAAATGGCAAGTTTAAAAAAACAGCTATGACTACCCTGTTTACACTCCACTCCACTACACGATTCAACGTACAATAAAACACATAGGAACAAAGTTTAATCAATTGGAATGCTGGTCCAGACTATTGTGTTGCGGATGAGCATGGGTTTGGGGTATCCACCTTCCTTGAGTACATTTTGGTTAATAATTAATCTGACCTAAATTACTAAAATTGCATTTCTAATTCATAAAAGAAAAAGAAAACAACAACTCTGGTTAATTTAAAGTTATATAATTTGCAACTTGAATTAAGAACCCTTCCCTGAATGGAGTGTACATACTCTTATGTTCATAATGACAAACTTGTGGTTTTACAACTATGTTTTATTTTGCGGGTTCAATGACTGTCGCCGGGTCTGCGGTTTTAAGGTATCTTGGGTGGTCTGAAACATACAACTAATTTTAAAACTAAAAGTACCCGAATAAGAAAGCGTTTCGTTAGAATAAGTCCGTACTGAAACGCGACTTGCTTTTCAGATCTAACGAATGAACTACATGAACGCACAGAACCTATGCAGCAGTACTGGTGCTTATTATTATACAGAGCAACATACAGGGCATTTATGTCCAAAACACTCCATCATTGGTATTATTTTAAACTGTTAATAGTTAAATCCAACCGGAAGAAATATCTTCCTAACGACTTTGCATGAATGTCCACAACTTCCTCACCATCTTGTTGACCTCTGAGCAAAACAGTTCCGCAAAGTATGCTGGGAGTTGTAGTTGTTTAGGACAATAATAATAATAATAATAATAATAATAATAATAATAATAATAATAATAATAATAATAATAATAATAATGTCAAGTCAATGGAATGAGTTTCAGTCGAATAAATCAACCCATGAATATATGTCCAATTTAACAGTTAGCTGTTACAGAATGTCCAGTGGCAAAATACCATATACCACTACACCACCATATACCACTATATAAATATATTGTATTTTTTATAAAATGAGGCTGATTGCATTGTTGGCAAATGGCTATGTGTCGACAGAACTATCTTTATTTTACTAACCAATAGAAATTTAGCTAAACTGAGAGACCTCTTCAGCTCGTTTTCTGAGCAAGGTTAGTTCCCTTTCAATTCGAATGACAACCATTACCGAACGGGAAGAGCCTCTCTGACCGTCAATCTCTGCGCAAATATACAAAAGCTGCCCTATCAGGTCCCTGCTGTGAGGGGGAAGTCCCGCCCACCTCCTGTTGAAGAGGGACATCCTCACAGTAACACATCGCCATTTTCTCTCTCATCTCTCTGCTTATGCTTTTCACGTACCGAATTTGGCTAATTTGTTGGATTTATCTGCAAATTAAGGAATAATTCACAGTAAAATCACACTTCAAGCTTGTCTAAAAGAGTGCCCTTGCTTTATTCTCGTGTCAGTTTTTCTGACTAGAGCTTGGTTTCGACCCCTCTGAAGAGATTAGCGAGCCGCCATTGCTTGCGGCGTCATCCTCTACGCCAATTTAATCAGTCACAGCGACCAACAAAAAAAAAAAAAAAAAAAACAGCTCGGGCCTAGCGCCCCCTCAATCCTTGGGCTATCCTCGCGCGGCTGCACTTGCCCTCGATGACCATGACGATTGAATCGGCTGCATACCTCGGCATCGACCGCGGTTTTTCTCGACGATTGCGAGGTTGAGAAAACAGCGCCTACACGGTCCCGATTGACTCGGCACCAGTGTAAACATCTTCGGCTCTGACCGCGCTACATGTCGACACCGACCTCCCGGCACCGGCCGCACTCTTTTCAACGCCGATCCCTGTACTGATTGATTCGGCACCGGGAATAGCTTCGAGGCCGTCTACAGCCTGGTATCAACCGCACTACACGTCAGCACCAACCTCGGCGCCGATCGACCGGCACCGTCTGCGCGCATCTTGAAGCCGACCTTGGCACCAACAGTGCTCGCCTTGACGCCGATCCCGGCACCAGTGAATCGTTTTAAAAATGCGTCTGCAGGCTGCTCATTGAGCACAGCAGTTAAAAAAAAAAAATGCAAACATGTCAGTGCAGTCGAGTGGGTCTTCAGCTGGCTTCCACCAATGTGCCCGGTGCTCAGCTAAGCAGTCCAGGCAGGGCGAACATCAATCCTGCGCCAGGTGCCTAGGGCCAGAACACACGGCCAAGGCACTGGCAGGTGAGCTGGACTGCTGTCCATGTCAGAAGTTCTCGAGGAGAACTAAGCGACGGAGAGCAGCCCTATCCCCAGCAGAGTCTCTCTCCTCCAACCAGGGAAGAATGAGATCAGTGGTCCAAGAGCCTCCGCAGTGGTCATCCAGGAACCCCCTGCTACAGTGACCAGGGAGCTTTCACACTCATCTGGGTCACCCTCCCCTAACCAACCACCGGTACAGAGACGCAGACACCTCTCAAGGGAGGCAAGATGGTCACCGCCGATACGGTACCACTCGAGGGGACGCTCACCAGGGGACAGGCGGTTGCTGCGCAGGCACCGCTCCCCTTTCCCAAGGGACAGGTGGTCGCCGGTCAGGCACCGCTCCCCTTCTCCATGCAGATGCAGACTTTCACCATCACAGTCGCCTCAAAGGCGCCCAAGCTCGGTCGAGTGGCGCTTTGTGGAGCTGGCAGAGACTGTAACGGCTCAGCAGACCATGCTGGAGACCCTATTGTAATCTCAGGGCAGGCTGCCCCCTACCACCGGGCAGCCCCAGCCCCCACAGTCTCGTTCTCCATCCCCTCTGCCTAGACCCCTAGCCCAGGCAAGCTGTCCTTGTCCACATCCAGATTGGACGTCTCCAACCCAGCCACCTCCATCGGGCAGGCCACGGTGGGAAGCTGCTTAATGCCCTTGCCACAGGTGTCGCAGAGGGAAGAGTTCCGGGCCCTAATGCAGCGTGCAGCTGCAGCCACGGACATTCCCTGGCCAGCAGAACAAAAGGGAAAGGGGAACCACTTCCGTCAACAGAAAGGGCACCCACAGCATGCCCTCACCCTATGCCAGGACTTCCTAGAACTGGTGCACTCCTCCTGGAACAACCCAGCGTCTGCACCCTCAGCCTCCAGAACAGTAGAGTTTCTGCTTCTTACTGCAGGAGCGGGCCTAGGCATATTCCCCACTATCAGGGACACGGTCACAGTTTTGGTGCAAGATTCCACCTTCACCAAGGGGGATAAGTACCCAACCTGTCCGTCTAAACCTTACAGAATGACAGATACGATGCTGAAAAAAGGAGGAAAAAAGGGAGGTTGCTGGCGGAGCTGGTGGTCGTGGAGACGGAGAAGGTGGCGCTACTGGACGCCCCCATTACACCGGGGCAGACTTTTGGGGTGACCATTAATGTGAGACTTGAGAGGTCCCACAAGGCCACAGAGGTCGCCTCCAAGTTTTCGTACCTTCTGGCTTACCGTCAGTGGTCAAAGTGGCATGGGCAGCCTGCCAGGGTGAAAGGGTCTGAACATCACCCTCCACTCCAGAATAGACAAGTAGGCAGAGGCAGAGGCAGGGCCAGCAGCAGGGGACTGCCGCAGTCCAGGGGTAACCAGTTCTCTGGCTGGAGACCGAGGCCAGAGCCTAAGAAAGACCCGCCACCTCCCAAGCCCAAGGGAGACCACCCCTGAGGGGCCCTGGCTGCCACCAAACCCCCCTACAACCGGACTGACCAACGGCAACGACCCATGGCAAGGCTGCACCCAGAACTCCTGGGTGCTATCAACAATGAGACACGGATAAGCTTTACAATTCTGCATAGGTCTGCCACCTTTCAAGGGTGTACTCCCCACCACCGTCGAACAAGCAAGGACAATACCCATTCAAAAGGAAATCGCCAATCTTCAAAGGAAGAACGCTGTACGCTTGGTAAGCCCAAGCGATGCCCTCTGCGGTTTTTACTCCAGGTACTTCCTGGTTCCCAAAAGGGATGGCGGTTTCAGACCAATTATGGGCCTCAATGTCCTCCAATTGTTCCTCAAACAGAGGAAGTTCAACATGTTGACAGCACAGGGTATCATCCAGTCCGTCCAACTGGGTGAATGGTTCGCATCGATCGACCTGCAAGATGCCTACTTTCACATCCCGATCCGTCCTGCGCACAGAAAATATCTGCGCTCCGCCTTTCAAGGCAATGCGTATGAATTCTGCGTGCTGCCTTTTGGTCTCTCGCTGGCGCCCCGCACTTTTTCAAAGTGCATGGATGCAGCACTGGCTCCACTCAGGCTGCGGGGTATTCGGATCCTGAACTATCTGGACGATTGGCTAGTTTGCACGCATTCAAAAGCACGCTGAGAGGTGCACACAAAACAGCTCATAGATCATGTGACGAAGTTAAGGCTCTCAATATATCAACAGAAGAGCAACTTCGTACCGTCTCAGTCCACAGTGTTCCTGGGGATCAAACTGAATGGTGTGAGCATGCTTGCCTCACTGTCAGAAGACATGATTTGGTCGTTGGATGCCACACTCAGCTTTCCCATTCGGTAAGGGTTGTCATTAGAATTGAAAGGGAATGTTAGGTTATTACAATAACCCTGGTTCCCTGAAAAGAGAATGACAACCATTACCCTTTAAGGTCGTGAACCCAGTTGACCTTTGTTTTCGAAAGAAAAAGGCGATATGCTACTGTAAGGACGCCCCTCTTCAAAATGGAAGTGGCGGGACTTCCCCTCACAGCAGGTCCCTGACAGGGCAGCTTTTGTATATTTGCTCAGAGATAGACGGTCAGAGAAGCTCTTCCCATTCGGTAATGGTTGTCATTCTCTTTTGAGGGAACCAGGGTTATGGTAATAACCTAACGTTCTCACTTCAGCTGTCAAGCATCCCTCGCCCACACATCCAACCTTGCCAATATCCGCTTTGCATGACCCAATCCCGGCTTCACAAAAAGAGGGCAGGAGGCGGGCCCATGGTGACATTTCAGTAAAGCCCACAAAGTCTCGCGTTTTTATTTATTGATCGCAGATATCCAGGAAGACAGGGTTGAAATAATAAATCTTTAGTGTGAAAAATAAAATGGCTACTGGCAGCAGCGTTAACCCGTTTAATCTCAGCGACTCCGAGGAGGAGGCTGAGCGGAGGCCGGACAGATCAGACAACAAGCGGGGCCCTAGTGATGGACCGGCGGGGCAGCTGAGCGGACCCCTCTCGCTGCAAGCTGACTCAGACCCGACAGGTCTGCTGTCCAGCAATAGGACGAGTCCCAGTATGGAAGGTGTTTCTGTGGCTGCTGCAGCTGGAGGAGGTGGTGCAGAAGTCCGGGTGCCTGTGGACGTGATCGCTGCTCAGTTGCTTCGGGATCAGTATGTCCTCACGGCTCTTGAGTTCCACACCGAGCTGTTGGAGGCCGGCAGGGAGCTGCCCCGTCTTCGGGATTACTTCTCCAACCCGGGTAACTTCGAGAGGCAGAGTGGGACCCCACCCGCTTGCAAGGATCAGGGATTCGGACAGTCAGGACAGCTCAGTAAGTGTCTTTTTTTATTTTTACCTCCCAAGGAAAAAAGTATTGGATACCGCTGTTGCAGTGAAACATTATTCTCTATATAACAAAGAAACCTAATCTGGGAAACCTGCTAAAATAAATATTCAGTATTATAACACAGGTTTGATAATTTCAGGATATATATACGCTATTACCCAGGTATATATATATATCATATATATATATATATATATATATATATATATATATATATATATATATATATACTGTTTTTGTAATTGCTTTTGGCTTTGCTTTTCATCTGTAGACAGTTTTGATCAACGTTTTATTTCCTGGAATTGACCGATATTGGTTATTGTATTGGTCACGATGTTATATGGGTGCACGGACTGCTAGATGGAAACAGCTTGCCTGGGATCACACGTTTAGGGAAACCAACTAGTGTGCAAATCAAAAAAACCATTTGTTTTATATATATATATATATATATATTATATATATATATATATATTATATTATATATATGATAACATAATAATGAACGAAACATAATGTGTCGCTTCTTTACAGTACTGACACTAGTACCAGTAGGTTGGAATTTAATTGCATTGAAAGGGTGTTTCAGATTTCAAGTGCTGTTATTGTTTTTTTGCAGGAAATTACTCAATTCCACAGCAGGTGATAAAACGTAGGTGTATGAAATAAGAAATACAGTACTAATGCTATCAAAGATGTGTTTCCAAGGCTAAAGTAAGTAAAAGATTGGGTGGTTTTAAATGTAAGTCATATTTTCGTATTAATATGGGAATTATAAAGCTGCTTAATGCAAGCCTTCAAACAATACTGCTAATTATTGCATTTTAGGAGAAATGAAAGGAAATAAAAGGGACACTATCCTGTGAAGTGGTATGTATTCGCTATTTTTCTTGTGAAAGGAAACCACATCAGTAATGCTACTATAAACCACTTGGTGGACTTCGGAGCCCATCTAATTAAAACTAACAAACAAAAAATCCTCACAAGTTTTATATCATTGCAGTTTTATTTTTCTTAAGTAAACATGTTATATTTCACACTGGAGTTAAAGTTGTGATAAATAGCTGCATTGTTTATTGAATTCTGTAGAACCAATCACTTGGGTTCTTAATAGTACTGTTCGCGTCTGCCATTTGTTAATATGGCTTGTGCTTTAGTGCTACTGACAAACAGGCTTATGGCATTTTATGAATTATAAAGGGAAGTAAGCTCCTGTTAGTTCATGGCAGTTTATGGCACAGTATTTCATTACATCCCCCCAAGTGTGTTCAGTTTTTGTGGCGATACAGGTGCTCAATGAAATACCCTGCCCTTATTGTCAAATAAAGATCTGTTCCTGCTTGTTTTGTTGTATAAATGCATTCTAGGACAGTGGCTCTACAGTCAGACATATACCGGCAGGCACTATAAGCGTATCCCCTCACACCTGTGGGCTAATATCCACCTGCTGTGACCTGTGTGATAGGAGCTGGAATGCCTTCCTCCCATCTGCTATTTTTTAGGACTAAATGAAGTTGTATGCAGACACCCTTTTTATTTTTCCATTTATTTGCACTGCTGTAAGGTAAAAAAAAAAAAAAAAGGTTTGGTGTTTTAGAATGCTAAAGCATACTGTGAATTTAAGGCATGCCAGTGGTGTAAACTGCTTTGGTTTTGTGTAGCTTATTATAAAGGCATGAATGTAGGCTGACTACATATTTCACAGCACCTGGACTGTGCTGCTCCTGGGTGAAAGTTGTTTAAGTACTGCTCAATAACGTACCACAGTTTCTGAGGTTTGGCATCTTTAGCTCAAAAGTGGGGTGGAAATATCCATTCTGAGTTACAGTGGCAAAGGCAACATATTTTACAGAAAATGGGATTGGTTTAATGAATGTGCCTTAATAACGAATAATTCATTTTTTGCGACCATTAGGCCCTATATCTCCATCCATCAAGGTGGAGTTGAAAGTCTGTATAATCTGTAGATGAAATGAATGCAGAGGTCACTTTTCTGCATATGGCATGGATGCCATTAGAATGTGAGTTAATCAGCGGGGCGAGGGGCTATGCATTCACACCAGTGTGTGCTGCATAGTCCACATGCTTCATGAGGTTGTCTGTATACAGTGTAACATCTCAAACTCGGTCCTGGTGGTCCCCTGTGGCTGCTGGTTTTCACTCCATCCGAGCTCTCAATTACTTAACTAGACCCTTAATTGAACGGATCATTTGCTTAATTAGACCTTTCTGCTTGTTTTCAGCTCTTGAACAAATTTGTTGTTGCAGTCAGCGGTGGGGTGTGTGTGTGTGTATGTATGTATGTATTATATATATATATATATATATATATATATATATATATATATATATATATATATATATATATATATATATATATATATATATATATCTAATATATAATAGTATAATAGTTTTGCTTAGGTTCCTAAAATAGATTGCTTAGGTTCCTTCAATGTAGCTTTATTTGTAGTTATTGTAAGTGTCCTTGCACACAACGCGCAATGTGTATTTCTGTTGGTGGTTTGGTGTTTTGTATTGTAGGGAGTGGTCAGTACTGACTCTAGCTACACCTACAGGAAGTTTTTTTTTCCAGGAGTGGGGTACAGTAGCTCTTAAATTGGGGACATTTAAATTAGGGTTCAACCAGCACTCCCTAATAGAAGCCTAGGAGGTAGACTGGGGGTTGTACGGACTCCCCCTATAAAAGCACCAGAGGTTGTGGTTTAAGGGACACCCCTTATAGAATGACTGGGTTTTAAAGGGGGAGGCAGCTGAGATGACCAGGTGGGGGAACGGGTACTGTATGTGACAGGGTGAGAATCCTGCACGTGAGAAACATGCAAATAGTATAATTGTATTAATATAATTGTATACATATAATTCTTGTAACCTTTTTTCTTCATCCACAAAAGCAAAACTTCTGCTACAAAAGATTTTTTCTAAAATTCATTTGTTTTTGAGAAACAGTATTTAAATTATAAAAAAAATTATACATTTCCATTGGGGTATGTAAACTTTTGACTACAACTGTATTCTAAATTACAAAAAACCAAGACTGTACTCCAAAAACAATTAGTGCTAAATATTAAAAAAAAAAATAAAATAAAAATTGAATTGTGCCAAGTCGAAGGATGACATCTGCACTGGAATTTTGACAAATATGTGATGCAATTTTGGTTAAATTCTTAAGCATGATTGATTTATTATAATTTTGCATAGCGATATCATGTTATATTGTACAGTAAGCCAGTGTTAATAAGAAAGTTAGAACATCAATTAAAAGCTTTTGTGTTCGCTTCTTTAAATAGAAATGGTTTTGCTTCCTTGACGGGTAATTACTTTGCAGTGCAACAGTTTTTCACTTTTGCTTTCCTCTTGTGTAGGGCTGACCTGAACAGTTAAGTCTAGGGAGGAATGAGTTTCACCTTGTTTCGGTTTCTAAGCAACGAGAGTTGGCAGCCTATCATTTTACTTTGAAGCACTTTCTGCATTTAGTCTTTCAGTCTAAGTAAGATACGCCTGTAGCTGACGAAGAGCACAACAGGACGTAACGTTGCTGCTGCTGACAGGGTATGGATTGAGTGAATTGAGGCTGGATGAAGCACTCAGCTTGTGTTGCAGAATAAATATCTCATTTTCACTCAAGGGCAAAGGCACAATTGCATCCCAGAGCAATAGCCATTAGTTTTCAGACCACTGTATTTTGAAAATAAAGGCTTAGTCCCTTCCAATGGCATAACATTTGTGGAGCAATAAGGTTGCTAACAATAAATAGTAGTTGGTGTTATGAGAGTATCAGGCAAATACTGTACAAGAGAGACCGAGTTTGAGGATCTATTTCAACCCTTTCTGTTTGGAAACCAAAAAGGCTTCAGAAAATAAATAACACCGCTCTTCATTCATTAGGGGTTTTTACAAAATATGTGGAATCTACAGTAGGAGGTGTAGAGTACCATTAAAGCAGATTAAAAATACCACTGAATGTGCAACAGAAATAATAAGGAAAAGAGATCTAATTTTGAATAATTTGTGGGTGAGGGCTTAGAACATAGTACTGTACAGACATTTATTTTGATGTAAATACCGCAACTGTATAGACAATTACTTAGAGCTTTTCAGATTCTTCAGACATTATGACAAAAACAAACAAGCGTGGTTCTCTGTATGCAGAATTATGGGGTCCTTAATGGATGTTTTAAATACTGTTGTATTTAGCCACAGACTTTATCCCCAAGGAAGGGGAACATACTGGAGGTAAAGACATTCTATACGGTAGCATGATCTCTTCAGGCTCATATTGCAGGCATGGACACAGACTGATTCCTCATGTTTTACCCAAGAGGTTTCTTACTTTAGGTTATACTGTAGGGCCTATTCACAAAGCTTTATTTTAAGATGTATTACAGTGTACTCTGATTCCTAAGAGACCTATAAGTAGCTACGAATGTGTCTGTTTTACACGGCTGTCTATTTTATGGTGTCTGTATTTATTCTGAGTCTTTCTTGATTCTATTTCTCCAGTTGTGAGAATTGCATTACATTGCATTACATTGCATTACATTAGATTACATTGTCATGTGATTTGAATGGAATGAGGATAGCTACCCCACTCTTGTCTCTACAGAGTAGGTATATAGACAAGTTGTTGAGTAGGTTGTCTATACCAGCTCAAAGCCAGGTCAAGGCAGACCTTAAGCTGTGGTTTAGCTTCCAAATTTGTATTTATTAGTACACTTGTAATGGATAAAGTTATTCATCAGCTAGTTTCTGAATTGGCATTGCATTTAAATCTGGCAGTTTACAATAGCATGGAATTTGATTAATTTACAAACAAGCAGTGTTTTGTGCTACAATGTAAAGCACTGTATGCTTTAGAAAGCAGTTAATGAATGCATGTAATTAGTCAATGTAATTGAATAAGTTGTACACACTATATTGCATTCTCATTTCTTACCCAAGTCTAGCATAATTGTTCACATCCTTTTTTTTAATTGTAATTTTGCTTATTTTTTATAACCCTGTCCCAGTCTTGTTTTGTCCCGTAGTCATACATTGGCAGGTCACCTGCTATACTGTGTGTGTGTGTGTATGTGTGTGTGTGTGTGTGTGCACGCATTGAAGGAATGCTCTGTGCTATAGCTTTTTTCCTTCAGAAAGGTTGCTAAAAGGTACAGTTTGTTACATTAGGTGATTTTTTTTTTTTTTTTACAATTGTTTTTATTTTGTATTACTATGTACAATAGTTATATTGGAGATAGTGTGATACTGTTAATATCTTAAATAACTTCACGTGACTGTAATCTGTATCCGTTGCTGCAGAGAGAGATGTCTTGCAGTACTTTGAAATGTACTGAGAAGCAGTTACATTTTTATCGGCCACATGCACTGTAGCTAACCTTTTGCATCTTTCCTTGTTTGTTGAGCTATGCAGATGTAGGTTGAATCCATAAGAGCATAGATGAGATGCAAAAACACCCAAACTGCATTAACCCTAACACTAACCCTAACACTAACCCTAAACCTAACCCTAACCCTAACCTCTTGCATCTTTCCTTGTTTGTTGAACTATGCAGATATAGGTTGAATCCATAAGAGCATAGATGAGATGCAAAAACACCCAAACTGCATTAACCCTAACCCTAACCCTAACCATGACCATGACCCTAACCCTAACCCTAACCCTAACCCTAATGATGGACAATTTTAAAAACTATGAACAGCAGGGTAGTTGCATTGAACGTGGTTTGGAATCTCATGCAGTGAATCATTCTTGAGAGCAGAGGTTACAAAATGAAAATCACCTCGGAGATGTGGTTCTGAGAAAGTGTGTGAGCAGGCTGAAGAGGGGTGGCTTTCTAATGTGTTACAGTTGTAAGACCAAGGTCATTGCAGTGGAGTACAAAAGCAATCTCTTTATTTATCTTGGTGGCATTTCAGAGGCACTCCCTAATGAACACTGAGAGCAGGTCAGACAAATCCAGTAAGTAACTGAATGTGTTTTCCTGAAGGCTAGTGTATGTACTGTACACGGTCCCAGCCAGAGCCAGGCATGACTCAACAATGAGCCCTCCTCAGGTGCAGCTCCTCAGTCATGACATTGCTTTCATTGCCTTGGAAGCCCTTCCTGATCACACCAGATTCCTGCTCCTCTGTTTGGGAGATGTCGTTTCCTGTGTGGTTTCTAAAGTTCCCTGAATAAATTCTAGTATAGGGGTAGGCAGCTCCAGTCCTGGAGTGCCACTCCAGTGCTGGGTATAATTCAAGTGCTTTAGACTAATCGGTTCAATGTAACGATAACATTTTAGTTAGAGATACAGCAGTATTTCAGTATGGAGTAGTTTTAACCTTCATAGTGTTGTGCAGACATTCTTTTTAACTGATTACCTTACTTGAAAAAGTTTTCCATGTCGGATGGACCAACCTCCTGCATGGTGGCCAGATAAATTCCCTCTTGCATTTAGATCACGGAAATAAAACTCAAATTCTGAGTGCGAGCTGAAAAATAATGCTGACTTGTTTTTAAAAGGTTCCTACAAGAGCAGACCTTCTCACCTCAATAGAAGTAATCTGTCACCCAAATACTAGCGGAAGAGGAGAAAGACACTCTGGTTAGCTGCTACTTAAAGTACTTTACGGTAGCCTATTGAATGAATGCATAAATACAGTAGCCAATACGCAAGATGTGCATTTCTCTTGCATAGCCAGCATACAGTTTAGAATGGAGTTAACATCATGACACAAGGTTACAACCAAACATCGTGGTTCTGACCTGGCTCGGGTCACAACCAGTGCAGGCATGTAAATGCACCCCTGGTCTTGGTATTAATTTATAATTACACTATGTAGCACAATTTTTGTTCCTGGGTAGTAAGTGTTATTTCCTAATTGCTTATGCCTCGAAAGTATAGAAAATGGCTATTATTCCCCACAAACTTTGCTTTTGTGGCCAGGACAGTGATATTTCAAAATATCACTATTTCCAATGGGAAAATGGGCAAATGTGTGTCTTTTCGTTCACAAGTCAGAAAAAAACAACATATGAATCCAAATTAACATGTATTTATACTAAAGTAATACAAAGATGACTACAAAAGATTTAGAAGCGAGTAGTTTGAGATTTAAAATTATACTGTAAATACTGTGAAAGAAAAGACACACATTTTCCCATTTTCCCATTGGAAATAGTGATATTTTGAAATATCACTGTCCTGGTCACAAAAGCAAAGTTTGTGGGGAATAATAGCCATTTTCTATACTTTTGAGGCATAAGCAATTAGGAAATAACACTTACTACCCAGGAACAAAAAAAATAAATGTTTTTGTTACGCAGTGTTACCGTTGCAGTAGGCATTTCACAAACAGTATAATGTTTCAATGATGTCTGAAAATACAAGCAGTAGTCCACTGTGTTTCATTCATCTGTTGCATCCTGATTTCCAGCAGGAGTTTGTATTGCTTGGTATCGTCAAGGAAAACGCATCAGGAGCTGTGAAACACCCATGCACTGTAAAGTGGTTCCTGTCTCTGCTGTATGTGACAATTTGCACGTTGCAGCTGCTGTTTGTAATTTAGCCCAGGGGAACTCTAGCTTAAGAATACGTGCATCCACTGACTTTTATTGAGGTGCACCATGGATGCTAATTCCGGGACGGGAGCAAAAATGTAAACACTGCCCCCGTGCTTCGGGATAGATTGGGCTTGCCTGAACGTTTCATTATCCTGAAGAAGTACTGCATCGTATTTCAAGTTATCCAGGATGATGGAAAACAATGCAGCAAGTTCCATTTCATCTTACATGTGTTATTATTTAGATAGACGTGGTACTGGCTCTTAATGAAATCTGTACTGTAACTCAATACTGAGTTACAGCTTTATGAATTGGGACTCTGGATTACATCTAAACACCTAATCCTCAATGTTCAGCTGTGGAGAAGAAGCAATATATTTTGTTTCCAGAACTGTCATGCAATATGCTGCCACTGGTACAGTTCATTTGTGTTAAGAGATTCAGTCTAGGGGTCTTCGCTTTAAGGTGTATGCATAACAAATTAATTATGCCTTGTTTCCAGTTGCCTCAAGGATCTGAATGAGTTGATCTCAACAGAGTATGTTTCCAGCAGCAAGGAAGAATTCAGTAAGCTTCCAGTTGGTTACAAAGCGGTCGAGTGGGTTGTTTGTGGCTATACTCATGAGTGGAATACCCACAGCATAATATTTTGTTGATATAACAAGTACAATTGGAGGGCTACTTAGATCAAGTGCTGCATCTGCTTATCGACACAGTGGTCATTGTAATATGTTCTGATTTAAGTGAATACAAGAAAGATTCATTATATATATATATATATATATATATATATATATATATATATATATATATATATATATATATATATGGGAGGGGTGGGCTGCAATATAAGAATGTTTTGTTTTATGGCAGGGACAAAGTCAAAGCCTCCCTGCCAAGGTGATTGCTTCTGTTTAATTTAATTTACCTGCACCTGGCAGTTATTGAGTTGTTATTTGTGTAATTTTATTGTTATACTGTGTGTTTACCATAGTTTATGCTGGTTTGCCATGTTTATTAATATGCTTTACCATACTTTGCTATTTTTTTTACAAAGTGCACCTATTCTTTACCATTCTTTTTCTGTGCTTTATTACATTTTTCTAAGCTTTTACTATGGGTACCTTTTATAAATTTTCCCGATTTCCATTACATGAGAGTTGAACTTCATGCTGATTTGAACTTGGCTCTTGCCAAGATAAGCACCAACTAAGACATAGGTTTGCAGTAAACTAATGCGAGCCATCTGCATCTCCATCCGTTTGCATTGTTTTCCATTTGATGATGTAGGTATCCTTCTGTCTGGTGTTGATTGCTGAAGTGTAATGCTGGCTCCAGGGATCAGCTCATTTCGCCTCTCCAGCACATCAGCACACCCAACAGCTGCGATGCTGGCTCCAGGGATCAACCACAGTACAGTCTCCCCAGCGCATCAGCATGACAAACGTGTGGATTGAGCTAAGTAGGGTACATCTCTGGGGTCTTCAAGTGGGCACCTTCCATCCTCAGTGTTTTGTTGACTAGCCCACGACACCTCAAGAGGGCTCAACAGTGATTCTGGCATCCCAGCGTCACCCCCCTCCATCCCCCACTCAGCTCAGCCCAGCTTACTTACCTGTTCATCAGTGTTGCTTTTTTTCTATTGTGCTTGAGATCACCATCCAGAATCTTTCCGTCTCAACCACAGCCAGTTGCTGCTCCTTTCTGCTGCTTCATATAAGTTCTTCACTGTGCGACGCAACTCGTGGCCACTGAACCCGATGTAAAACCGGGTTTTAGAGTGTGCCACAAATCCTCGACAACCCATCTCCACTGGGTAAACCCGGACTCTCCATCCTCGCTGTTCCGCTTCAGCAGCTAGTTGAGCATACCGAAGTTTCTTATACGCCTCATCCACGGCATCTTTCCATGGCACTGTTAACTCTACCAGATGAATAAGGCGTGCTGATCCAGACCACAAGACAATGTCTGGTCAAAGGTTAATGGTGGCAATCTCAGGTGGTAAAATAAGCTCTTGGTTTTAACACCTTCTCTTGGTGGTTGCTCTCCTGAATGGAAGAATATTGTCTTTTGTGTGTAATGCTTTGATGGAACTGGTGGCAACTTATTGGTCAGGTTACGCTTGTCTTCCAATGCTAAGGCCTAACATCGCAGCACCTAGTCATGGCACCAACTAAACAGTCCTTGGCTAAGACCCACCTTACATACTGTCAAAATGTGCCTCAGTGTTGCAGGTGATGAACACAAAGGACAGGAGAGATCCTCACCCACCCAGAGGTTTAGGTTCTGTGGTGATGGGAGAACATCATATGCTGATCTGATGAGGAAATGGTACATCCTGCAATTATTCCAGCTTCTAAGCATTGCCATGTAGTGCTGAATTCTGAAGTTGAACAACTAAATTGCAACTCTCCAAAGTAGGCTTTCACTAAATTTGTTATTGTCATCGGTACACTGAAAAAATCAAATGCTGCCCAAAGAAGTTCATGTGGCACTGAACCATATTCATTAGCCAAATCCAGGAGTGTCACATGGAGCTCCTTCCTCTCCTTTTTTGCTGTTTTGAATTTGTTGCCAGATTACGCTGATATGTTCTAAGCATCCTAGGAAATCTGGAATGCCGGCTTTTTGTACTGAAGTGTCAATGAAGCAGTTCTAAGGTTGACCAGCTATACGCAATAATGCTGAAGAAAATCTTGCCTTCTACGTTTAATAGGGAAATAGGACGAAACTGACCAATGCTTGTAGAATCTTTTTCTTTTGGTATAAAGACTGCACCTTCTTGGCGCCATGCTCTTGGTACAACCTGTTTTTCCCATGCCACTTTCATCAATTTCCACAGGATTCGTAGAACTCCAGAAGCACTCTTGTACACTCTGTATGGAACTCCATTAGGCCCTGGAGATGATGATGCCCTTACTTTTTTCACAGCTTGCTCTACTTCTTTCCACTTAGGTGCACCGTCCTCCATTTGGCATTCGGTTGGATTGATAGGTGGGATGTCTGAAGGAACTGACATAGGCTCCTGCCTTTTTGAATCTGTATGTGTTTCCTCCAAATATCTCTCCAGCTAAAACTTAGATGATTTTAGTGTGCCATTTTTCTGACTGGTGAATATCTTCTTTACTAATTTGAATGGATCTTTATAAAAGTTAGCTCTCGCACGCTCCTTCTTTTTGTAGCGTTTCCATAGGCGCTCAACTCTGCGCAAAGTTGCAAGCTTATCTTTTATGACCCTTTGTAAGGGATTGAGTTCCTCCTTCTGACTTTGTTCTGCTCTTCTCCATTGCTTCCTCAACTGCCTCCTTTCTCTAACTAAGCGTTCAATCTCCTGCTGCCATCTAGACTTTCCAGGAATAGTTTGTACTTTTTCCTTCCTTTTTTCAATTCCAAACCTCTCTCTTCCATATGCATAGATGATGTCCCCAAATTTATCCAGCTTCTTTTCAACTGTGCCATTTAACCTTTCCAAAGTAAAACAGACATACTTGTTTACTGTGTCCCACGCAGTTTTCTCACAAGCTCTTGGCCATTTAACTCCAGGCTTGTGCCCGTTGAGGTTCTTTTATCTCTTAAATTAATTTGTGCTTCAATTGAATATACAGTAAATTTCTTCTTTGATTCCTGTTTTAAAGTAAAGGGATATCAGGTTTATTATTATGGCTCTTTCTGAGCACGTTCAGTAAAGCTGCAAGCAGCAGTCTGTTCCCAGATACAGCACCAGTATGCTTCTTCAGCAAAAAAAAAATGTTGGTGTATGCTTAGCCCTAAACTTTATTTATTTATTTATTTATTTATTTATTTATTTGCTGCTGCGATTTTTCTGAAAAAAAATGTTATGCATTTCAAAAACACAAATCTAAAACATTTGTGAATTAGCACAATAATACCTGACTGGCAGTGTTCCAATGACAGCCCTACAGCCCACCTGACTGGCAGTGTTCTCGAGGAGGTTTTTCTGTTTCATCTATGTCTAGACGTATGTATGTCTCGCACATAAAAAATAAAAAAAATCTACTGATAATATAAGTCATGGTGAGCTATTTTCTGTGATGCTGATTACTTTTATTTAGTATTTACATCATTCGAGAGGTTTTTATTTTTTAACAAAGCATCAAAAGAAACTTAGCATATGCATATGCACTTAGTTGATTGGACACTGGATATGGAGTGATTTCAGCTGTTGAACTGCAAGCTTGAATATAAACAAAGAACAAACAAAAAAAAAATATATATCAATGTCAAGAGAGCAGTGCCTTTGTGCAATCGGCATGTTGGAGGCTGGACTAGGGCAGTGTACTGTGGCTCGCTATCTTGAATGCTCACAGCCAGCAATTTCAAACCTGGCAAGATGGTATAACCAGACACACTCTGTCAATGACAGGCCACGAACTGGGAGATCAAGAGTCATAACGCCTGCCCTGAATTGACAGATTTTGCAGCGTCTTTGTGATGTTAGTTGTTAGTCAGCACAATAAAAATTCACTGCACCTGCTCTTAAACAGAGTTTGTAATTTTTCAATCACATCCAGTGAATTGTATCCAAATATAAGTGCTAAGTTTATTTTAATGCTCAGTATACAACATGAACACGCACTATTTTGTAGCCATGAATATCCAGTAAGACTTGTGTACTGAGTAAAGTGTTGAATTGTAACCTTACTGGTTAAAGAACGCACACTAGACTAACTGTGGTGGAATGTGTTTAACCTCTTCAGAAAACTGAGAATGCCAAGTAAAGGTTAGAGGCGGGTACAAAGATTTGTTGTGGCCTGGGGTGAATGATTTACTGGATCTGGCAAATCCTGTTTTAATTTTCCCCAGCACAGGTCAGTCCTGTGTTGGTATAATTTGTAGCTGAGGTGTTCAAGGCACAAGGTGGTTTATTGTCCTGCATTGTTTGCTTTGAATACTGAAGGGTTCTTCAAGCACAGTCTAGTGATCCTGGCAGCTAAGCTGGTTTTACTACATTCCCTCAACAACCATTGCAAAGTGGACATTCTCCCATTCATTGTATGGACTAGTTTGTTTTCTTTCAGTGTTGAAATTAGTTTAGATTTTTTTTTTTTTTTTATGCAGTGCTTCACACCTGGGTGGTAATGAGATGGATCTCCTAATTGACCCAATATTGCTGAAATTGCATGTACTGTATTGGACATTAACATTGTATACAGTGGGTGTGCCTTCATGAAACAAAGTGCCACATTCCTGGAAATTAAAGGTCTCATTAGCATGTGTTTAGATACCAGTGTCACGGGTACATTTCAGTGCAGGTTTATGAAATTCTGGAAACTAAAGAGTTTAGTGTTGTAGCTCTCAAACATAAGGGCTCCTTTTTAAAAAATGTAAAAAAATAAACTTATTTTTTCTTAGACTTCATTCATCAGCTTTGTATTTCAAGGAGTTACTGTATATTTTGCAGGCCCTAGATGCCTTGTAAAGTAACTAAAATGGTGTGTGATGTTCAACACTGCAGACTCTGAACTGTGCTGGCCTGGAGAAAGGTGTCACACGATGAAGCCCCAGACTTGGCGTGATAAAAATATCAACACATATTTTGTCTTATACCAAAACTGTGGCATATACCAACACTCTAGCAAGGCAGCCTTGTGAAATACTTTGTATGAAGTTATGTTCATTTAAATTAATTAGCAAATTATGGAAGTTTTTAACCTATCAACTTTTGTGTTTTGTGTACTGTGTAAACTTTTCAACAGTGTTCCAATATCGGTCAAAGATGGACCATTTGGTGTTAATTTGAATGAATACAATTAATATGCAGTAAATATCCAGCTTCCTTGCTACTTGTCCTTCAGCACAAGCAGTGACTATCATTTCCTATAGCGGTACAGCTGGTTCTGCAGAGATGTGGAATATGTTTAAATGATTTAATTTGTCCTGCACAATTACACAAGAGTCCTTAGATCTACAAACTTAAAGGGATAGTAGATGCTTCAAATACATATCCCAATATAGAACTTGGGCTGCAAAGATTGCTTGTTTGGCCAAAAGCATGACCTGAAACCTGACTTGCTTATAGTAAGATGCAAGGCCTACACAGTAGCTAACCTTAAGTTTCTGCTGTAAATAGACACATGCTGAAATGTTGCAGACAGTATGAAATTTAATGAGCATGAGCCAGTGTTTTTACATCTATTTTATTCCACCATTTCCAGCAGTTTTTAAGCATTCTCGGAACAGTAAATCAGATTTCTGAAACTACTGGTAGATGAATAGGGTCATGTTAGCCAGCTAGCTCGAATATAGTTTCAGCATCCTGGTGCATTAAATGTCTCGGACAATGAAACAGGAATACAATAATATAAAGAAGGTGTTGCGTTGTTTATATATTTTTCTGCAGACAAAACTGATTTGTTATGGTCAGTTCTAGGAAATTAAAAACAACTGTTGCTATACAGTGACTGGCAAGTCGCTACAAGATTCAGTGACAGGGTAATATTTTGGGTACAACTGGAACAGTGGTAAGAATTGCTCATTACAATCCTGCTGCACATTTGAAAAATAAATAACTCCCATTGTATTGGAAATCCAAAATAGACATTAAGAAAGGCACACAATTTTGTCAACTAGAATAAGATGTTTCCTTCGAATTGGATGACGTCTGTGTCAGAAACAAGCTGGCAAACCTGCAATGACTATAAAAGAGTCATATTCCCAGCTCTGCATAACCAGTTCCTGCAGTCAACCATGACACAGCACCCACTGCTGTGTGTGAACCTGGTTCCAAGGTGATGCAGCACTCCATTGTGTACACAGTAGACAAAATGACGGTTCTAGTCATCTGCTATGTCTGTTTTCTATTCTTATCACAGCCTGTTGAAACCCAGCCTTTCAGGTACCAGAGCCACAACATAATGAGAGCCAGAATACAATAATCGTGTGTGTCTTTGTGTGGTTTAACTTTTCAGACGTGAAACGTGACTCCCTTGAGGATAATATCTCTGTTACCAAACAGTCACAGGGATAAATGATTTTATTTTTATTATTTTTTTTTTTTTTTTTTTTTTTTTTTTTTTTTTTTACAATCTACTGTATTTCTCAATGACATACTGTAATACAGCCTTCAGATATGGTTCGTTGCAAGTATGGAAACTGATGTTTACTGTAGGAGAGAGGAATGTTTCATTGCAGTACACTGAAATGAGAAAAAAAAAGCCAGAATTAGCCCAACTAAATTTAAATGTCAGAGTATCAATGTTAGTGAGGCTTTTAGTAAGACATGGCTTATTGCACTGCTAGATTTCCTATATTACTGTAGTGGTCTTTTCCCTGGCCAGCCCAATTGACGGACTTGGCCTACTTTTAAAACGCTTGCAATGACACAAGTGAGACGTATGTGCAAGACTTGACTTGGAGGACAGGCAGTGTTTCTGATATGCCACTAATCTGGAACACAGAGCATGAAACTGTACTTTCTGTCAAAGTGGCAAGTGTTTCCTCAAATCTCACTGAAGTATCTAGTTCCTGCCTTCAGGTTTTAGAGTTTCTGTAACTTGTTGATAAGTTACTGAGGCATTAATTGGCTTTTCTTATCAGTTTCACTTATGCACATGATCCAGAACTTCTCTATTATTTGACATTAAAACAAAGAAGTACAAATGTATACTGCTTGGCTTACTGTACCTGCGTAGTTTGTATTAATTTTATATTGTGCTGTATTACCACTGTTTACTTGTCATGCATGAAAAAATATGCTAGCAGGCTTTAGGCCTAGCTAATCAGAAGGAAAACAATTGTCATATAATATTATTAGTGCTAGAGATGGAGCCTGGATAACAGTGAAATGGACAAGGAATGTTTGAGTCGTGTGTAAACACAGAAAATGAACAGCCACCAATACACCTATTGCCTTTACATCCCCAAGTATAGTGAGGTTACCATAGAGATATGATGTCATCAGGAGATGTGCATGTGCACTGGGTAGCAAAGTGAGCAGGGCCCAGAGAAAAGTAGGATCTGTAAATTAATAAAGATCTTAATAGTCATACAGCTGTAAGTCCACTTTGGTCTACTTTGTAACAAGAAGTATGTCTGGGTCTGTTCGCTTACATTTGCAGTGTTTTGCCAGAGGTCTGTTTCAAATTCTCAGTAAAAAGATACTGCCACCTTCTGGTGAAGAGTGGTGAACATGGATGTGCAATTACTGTATTAGCAGATCCATTTCTATTATACAGTACAAGTGTTTAGTCATACTTACAGTACATGCTCTTATTGGCCATTTTAATTCAAATAAATGCCACTGAACACCTCTGATTCCTGACAACATTGCCTTCAAACTGCATGTATAAAACCTTGCTCCTGTTTGTATTTTTATTATCCTGCCTTTGCATATTATCCTGTCTTTGTCTACTTCACTGAAAGCATTTTAATAAGATGCGTTTACTGTCAGCTGATGTACAGTATTGCACTGCTGTGGAACTGACTGCAATGCAGATCACGCAGTGTCTTTTAACTGGTTTATCAGTAAATTAACAAACATGTAATTTACATTTTCAAACGAATATAGTGTATACTTTCAAAAAGACATGATCTTTTATTGATTTTACAAAGATAACCTTGCCAAGGCCATGCAGGAGTTCATGCTAACATTCATGCCTTTGCAGTCAGGCCTAGTGTGTTCACTATGGGTTATTAAAGACCTTTCTAGTAAATCCTGTTCCCCTGTGGTGCTTATTAGTAAGGACAGCCCATGTTCTATTTCTGTAAATAGACCTTGATTAATTTTAATTTAATAGAATCCAGAATGTCCGATAGTTTGGATGTACAGCTACTCCATCTCGTCCAATAATAATGTTGTCTGGCTACTGGAAAACTGGATTGTGGGGAGTGGCCAAGTGGAAAGAGAGCAGGACGAAAACATAATATCCAGTCTTGAACACTGCAAAAGTGCTGTGTGCTGTAAACGCTATTTTATTCAAAAAGCCCAAAACTTTCCAGGTACTGCAGTACAGTATCAGTGAGACCCACAGGCTACACTGCTTGGATTGATTCATAATTCACAGGCATTCAGGGCGTTCCAGTAGTGCGCTGTACTGTTCTGTTGTCACCATTTCTCTTAACGTAGCCAGGGGTGTGAGCTGCAGGCAGTTCCAGTGCAAGCTCTCTCTCTTGCTGCTTTAACAGTGTGCTAGCCGAATCAGCCCCCTATGGGGACCCACTACATGTGCAATGTGTTTCTTGTAGTCTTAAAAATTCCTTAACAAAACATTCCTTAAAAAGGTCCCATGACACTTGACCACGACTGAGGAGATTTTAACTTTTTTAAATGCGACATAGTTTTATTTTTTTAAGTTAACAGTAACGTTAGGCTTACATTATTACACTGGAGCAACACACAACCCTGGCTTCAACTGCACTCGTAGCGACACATTTTTTTCAACAGTAGGCCTACTCGAATTTAAAATAAAATTATACCTAAGGCTTTAGATTCACCTGATTGCATTTGGGGGAACAACGTGTTGTGTTTGGATGGGGAAACAAACCACAATACAAATCTACATCATAATAATAATAATAATAATAATAATAATAATAATAATAATAATAATAATAATAATAATAATAATAAAACTGCAGTTTCATTTTAAAAATTGGATGATCTGTGAGCCGAATCACAATTTGAGAAACTGCAGTTTGATTAAAGCACAGAACGTTAATTTGTAATAGAATAGACGGGTAATACAGTAAAAAATTGGATTGCCCGTCGGGCAAACAGCCAAAAAAAAAAAAAAACACACGTTATCCGACCAGATTTTTTTGGTTGTTCTGGAACTTTGGGCTAGCGATTTTGCGAGCCCTTAGTAGTTTCAGATGGGGGTTAGTAAAATTATTGATTTTGCAAATGTTGTAAAAATGTATTTTACAAACCTGCGTTAATGTTGCTTAAGTGTGTATGTGGGTTTTTTATTTATTTATTTATTTATTTTTGTGGTCGGTTGGGGTGGAACAACACATTTTGGGACGGGCCGTGTCTTGTTTCTGTGTTGTGCCCCTTTGCTGCATTATTGTACAGTAATCCCCCAGTCCTGTTCTTTTCACACCTGTTTTAGTTGCCTTTGTAGTCTTAGAGCTGTGTCTCTCTTTTCACACCTCGTTTTAGTTGCCTTTGTAGTCTGAGAGCTGTGTCTCTCTTTTCACACCTGTTTTAGTTGCCTTTGTAGTCCTGAGAGCTGTGTCTCTCTTTTCAGACCTGTTTTAGTTGCCTTTGTAGTCCTGAGAGCTGTGTCTCTCTTTTCACACCTGTTTTAGTTGCCTTTGTAGTCTGAGAGCTGTGTCTCTCTTTTCACACCTGTTTTAGTTGCCTTTGTAGTTTGAGAGCTGTGTCTCTCTTTTCACACCTCGTTTTAGTTGCCTTTGTAGTCTGAGAGCTGTGTCTCTCTTTTCACACCTGTTTTAGTTGCCTTTGTAGTCCTGAGAGCTGTGTCTCTCTTTTCACACCTGTTTTAGTTGCCTTTGTAGTCTGAGAGCTGTGTCTCTTTCTTTTCAGACCGAGCCGGCAGCATCAGCACTTTGGACTCCTTGGACTTTGCACGGTATTCTGATGATGGAAACCGAGAGACAGATGAGCGTGTGGCAGGTAAGCAACATTTTGGGAAAGTATCATATGTACAGTAGAGATCAATATAAAAAATAAATACATACACTACATGTAATGTATATAAAATCATATCAACTGTGCAAGTCAAATGAGGCTACAGTGTTATATTAAGACCCTCAAGCTAAGTACATTTCCATCTTCAGTTCAGTTAAAAAACATCACAGGCTTCTAGAAACACTTTTCTTTGTAGTAAACGGGACTTCATTTGGCGGAAGACATTTGTTTTAGGTGTTGTGTTCGTTTCTATGTTTAGAGGTCTTTGGTGTTAATTTTCCCAGCTTTATATGAGTTGCATTCAGATTTCTGCTGTTAAGGGAGACTGTAACCTAATAGTGGAGACAGTTAGTTACTACAGCAATATGTGCACTACAGCCACGTCATTGGGATATACAGTAAATGCCTACACCTCATACTGAGATTTCTGATACACTTTTTTTTTTTTTTTTTTTTTTTCAGGCAACATTCACCAAAATATTAGTCTGCTTGACTTTCACACTACAGTACAGTACCTCCAGATTGTAAATTAAGCCTAATGCAAGGGTTATTGACAATGGGCTGTCTTTGTTCGTCCTATTATCTTTACTTCAAGTATATATTTTTTGGTAAAACGGACAGTAGTAAGCACATCACATGGTAACAATGAATGAACTAGTTAAGTCTTATTTACAAGATATCGTAATACTGCATCTCTCGCTGGATGAATACTCTTCAGTTAAAATAAAGAGAGTGGAGGAAAGGGAACATGGTTTTCACATCCTACACCCTGTATTGTACTAGCAGGTTTTAAATCATGTCACCAACCCTTACATGTTGTTAATCAATTTGAGAAAAAAAATCTAGATGAGCAGCACATTGCCAGTTTGAATCACCAAGAGGGAGAAAAAACATGCTATGAATCTGTATTCCTCTTAATACAGTCTGCTGTGAATCTGAAACAGTACAGTGCACCCTCTCTATAACAAATCTGTTGCGGTCCAAGCCTTTTGTTCATTATAGTGAGGGGTTCATTATAGTGAAAGGACAACCAAAATGAAGTGTAAACTGTTGGAGTAGGATAATGAGATTCTGAATAAAAGTAGAATTGATGTACCTGCTCATCTCGTGTGTGCAGTATTCAGCCTTTGCTTCATCCAATTTGTTCAATTAAAACGCAGTGATTTTTGTACAAAAATCACTAATTGAAGCAGAACTTTTATTCAAAATTAATCTGACCATCAATCGTTTCAAAGTGCACCAAATCTTAATCCAACATGCAAGAATCCCAAATTGATCTTTTATTCCAAATCAACCCGACATGAAAAGTTCATCAGATCCTCAAGTTGTTGTGTTTTTGTTTTTTTCTTTTAATCAGTTTTTCTTCGCCGCATGGTTGCTGAACAAGCCAAAATACAAAGTGCTTTTTGACAACTTATATCCAGGACAGAGAGATGCCTACGTTACTCCTTTTTTTTTTTTCATACGATCAATATAGTTTCCAGCTTTGTTGCAACCTAAAAAATTTTTTGTTTCGGATGCACAGTTACGCAGCGCACGCTTTCTATTAAACAAAATTGCTGACTTCACTGCGAGGTGGCTTCCCGTGCATACAGACCAGGATGTTGACAGTGTGTTTTGTATTTATCTTTTTAATATTTTTTATTTAGGGTCCAAGGGCCAGGTTCGTTATAGCCGATGGTTTGTTATAATGAAGGGCGTTTTAGCGAGGGTGTACTGTATATCACCTTTTCAGTAAATAAATAAATAAATATGTTGAAATGAAGTGATTATCTTAATCCCATCCACCACCAGCTTTCTTTTTTGGCGTTGTCTGTCCTTATAGTAACAGGGGTTGCGGTTAATTTTTTATAGCAGATGTTGGTTCAGCAGTATTAAAATAAAATAAGTGTTCTCACAGAACAGAGGGATGACCTCCCCCCTTATTTCAAGTCCACATTGACACTGGCCGTATTGTTTTTGACTTATTCTTTTATCTGTGCTGTTGCAGATGAGGTTTTCTTGGGGAAACAGGAAACTTATTGTGAAGTGTTTCTTTCGTAAACTCTTTTGCTGGGGTGTATCATTTTATAGCACCATTGCACTTTTAAATATACTTGGTTTCTGTAAAAACAACAAAAAAACAAAAAAGTCTGACGGCTACATGGAGAGACTGCATGGCATGTGTCTGTCAAAGCACTGTTGGAAAGGCTTCTTTGCATGATTTTCATTGGAGTAAATTGAGTTCAGTCATTGTATTGTACTGTATGTCAGTCTTCATTTTTGCATTTGCATATTGTGCATAATTGTATTCAATAGGTTGTTCAGTAACATTGACACTCATAGCAGTTATCAGGCTGATTTTTTGTTGCATGGAGTGAGGCTCAAACAGTCTCAAATCTCTTGATTTAAAATTCGTAAATACAAACTTGTTCATTAGGTTTATTGAATATTGTTCAAGAAAAGTCTCTGATTGTCTTCTGTTAAATTCACTCCAAAGGGTTTCCATATACTACAAACAGAAAGTCCTTCTGTAACTTGCCACACAAACGCACCATTGGTTTGCTGTTGATGGAAGAAACCATCTGATTGGCTCCCAGATGCCTCTTGCAGAGTCACATTTTGCCTTTTGTCCAGTTTCAGTATCACAGGCTGTATTACAGTAACCTTTGTGTGCTCTGCCAACTTTCTATATTGTGGGGATGAATGATTTTTTTTTAGGAAGGCCTCTGCCCACTTTCTGCCCCCTTCCACACTTTATTTTATTTATTAATTTATTTTTGAATCCTGGGTTTGTTCTTGTCCGCTTCCAGAATAGAGCAGCTGAGAGAGGCCTTGCTGGTGGATTGATGTCTTAATTTTTTTTTATTTTTTTTTTTTATCCAGGCTGCAGTTGCTGTTTTTCTTGCACCTGCCAGGCTTGTTTACATGACTACTGCTGTACTTGAACGTCTGCTTTCTCAGACTTTGATTAGCCAAGTCTTGCACTACCTTACCGAATATATCACTAGATAGTCCAAAATGAGTGCTTGTCAGGGACTGTGAAGCCAGTAGGGTTTCATATTTCAGATTTTAACTGGTTAACATTATGACTACACTTTCTGTTTTAAAAAATAAATAAGTTAGGGTTCATCCCATAGGAATGTAAAATCACAGGAGCATCCTAGAGTAACCGAGGGCATTGTCTGTGTCCAGTAACATCCCCATTAGTGCTGCAGTGCATTTTGCCTTTTTAAGTATATGATTTTTTAAAATTAAAACCTAATAAATTTGTAGTGCTATTTGTTTTGTTTGGCCTGGTTTCTAATGAATTGTATTTCATGGGAGATTTATTTAAAAAAAACAAAATGTAGTCCAATAATATTTTTACAAGAAACTCCTGTCACATGAGGAGTGGTTCAATCAAAACTGTTCTTTTTTTTTAAAGATTTTTATTTTATTGTGTTTAAGAATAATCCATTACTGTACTATAACACGTTTCTTTTAATGGAGTTCATGCTTGCCTTTTTTTAGTTGGTTTCAGTGGTACTGAGAAATCCTCTTTTGTAGCCCTTTCACATGTTAATTAATAGGAAGAAGTATTATATTGTAGCTGCTGGATCTCTCATTTTAAGCTGACAATTATGGAAGGTGATCCTGAATCTTGTAAGTATAGGGGTGTTTTCAAATACTGGAAGTGGGTGAGCTCACCATGACAGTGTAATTCTATGTAATACAAATTGCACAGTTCAATGGTATCGGTATTAATCAGTGGAATTGGGAAAGCTAGTATTGAAACCGTGCAGCAGAGGAGAGAGCCTGTGGTTTCAGGTTAGTAACTGAAAGCAGTGTGGTGCTTCCATGCCTCCTCTCCAACCTTTGAAAAAGAAAGAGATGCTGCACATCATTCTCCTGTGTTTCTGTCCTTACTGTGTCGTATGACATGGGTTTTCCTGGCTTTCTGATACCTTTTTTCTCTTTCCAGTACTGGACAACACCCCATATGTTAGCTAGCAATCCATTTGCCATCAGTAACTGTTTTTGTTTGTGTTTGTTTGTTTTTAAATTTGGTTTCATTTGTTTTGTTTTTCATTTTGTGCATTTTGGATCTGCAGTGTGATACTATAGATCAGTATCAATACAAAATATATAGGAATTGAAAGTTAATCTTTTTTTTTAATTTACATTTTAAGACATAGACCAAATTTTAAATGGCTGCTACTGCTTGCACAGTATGATTGCCTATTGTATACATGTTTTAGTTAATAGCCTAAACAGCATGAGGATTTATTATTTCCATCTATTATCTCAGACAACCTTAAAAGCACCATTGCTGCAGATCATTCAATGCACAGATATATGCAAAGTATTCTGTACTTTTCATGCTTTTTGAAGAGCACTCAGGATCTCTTAAGTCTTAATTCAGCCTTCCTCTGCATTAGTTCGATGCAATGCAGAAAAGAATATGTGGACCATTAAATGAAATTAATTAACATGTCTAAAGTACTTGTGGTTGAAATAGGATAGACGATTCCAGGATGTTCTGCACAATGTTATCTACTTGGTTCCACCATTGCTGCCATACCTGGTGTCCTCGGACATTCCTATTGAGACAGTTCATTGAACTTTTTTCAAAATAGTGCATGGAAGTAGGTGTGTGCAGGATTTAGAAATGGCCCGGGACAAAACCAAAAGTGTCCGCGGTCATGTAGAAAGTGTACAGTACCTCCAATTGGCCTTGCCTACTTTAAAAACATAGTATATGAACGTGTGCAAACCGAGTACACGAGCGTCCTTAACTGCACTTTATGAGGAAATACATTAAGTTTGTGAGTGTCGGTGACAGAAAGTGCAGGAAATCAATATTTTGGAGATGATTACAGGCCATTGCCCCTGCTTGTCCCCCCTTTGTGCACACCCCTGATTTTGACAGATGCAACACTTTAGTACATCTACCGCTATGTTTAAAAAGATGTGTCATAATGACTTAAAAGTAGTTTCGCTATGACCTTTAGGAAAAAGTCACGCAAGATTTCCCAGAAAGTTACCTTTTGATCACAGATGCAAGGTAATCACATCTGACTTATTGATGGACACAGATATTGCTGTTTCCAGCCATGTAGTCCATCAAATTTAAACCTCTTATCTCTGACAGATGTACCTGATCAGCATAAACAGTATTTGCCCATTTCAGAAGTATATTAAATAGGATTCACCTCATTGTGTTTTACAAACTGTATGCAAACCCACTGTAAGCCCCTCCCCTCCATTTAAATCTTAACATTGAACTCTACAGATTTATTATATTATAGCAGTGAGAAGGTTTCAGCTAATCAGCGTGAGCATGCCCCAGTACATCCCATTCATGACCTCAAATGTGCAATATTGAGTCTCCACTGTCCTCTTTTGTCCGGATCGTTGATATCCCCACCTTCAAACATCCTTTACTTAGTTATAACATTCCTCAGAGGCACCACCCTGGGCTCTCTTGAACAGTAAAGTCAGTTAGAAACTGTGAATGGAGCAACAACAGAATGTCACAAGAAAGGCTACTATACAGCTAGCATCAGAAAGATAACAGGGGGTTGGAAATTGTACCTTTACAGCATTTAAATGAAAACTCTGTTAGCACACTACTTTCCAGTTTGTTTATGCTTCTGTGCAACAAAAGAACCAATGTTTGTTGTTGAACGAAGTCCAAGTCCAATCCTAACAAGCTCAAAGAAATGGCATCAAAAATGGTTAGGGAAGAATAAAATAAAGCTACTGTTTTGTTTGAGCTATGTACCTTTTTAATAGCGACATGGGTAAGGTGAAATGTGTTTTTATTTTATTTTTTTACACATGTCATTCAGTAGTGTAATAGCTTTCATATCAAAGTTAACAGTTATGCTTTTGGAGTGTTGTACCCAGTATTCTTGTATGCCTGTTGACCTAAAACAAAAAAAAATAATTGGCTGTAAATAGCCAATTTAAAAAAAAAAAAAAAAAAAAAAAAATGCCTTGACCAACTTAGTCTTTAGTACCTGGCTTTTCCCTCAATTTTGGTTCTTGTTCATTATTTAAATGAAATTGGCTTTTTGCGACATATTACGCAATTCTGTGTTTCTGTCAGTTGTATCAATTACCGGTACAATCTGGCCTACTTCAGCTTTTGTCCCTTCAAATAAATTGACGACTAGGTATGTTTTAAAGTCCTGTGTCAGACAACTCTCAGCATTGATGGTAATGCTGAGCTAAAGTGCTCTTCTGAGTATGGAAATACTATCACCATTCTGCTTTTGAGTAACCTCTGCTACATACGTTCATGAGTTTCGTAGTTTGCATGTGCTCTTATATTTAGTTTTTATTATTTTATTTCAAACAAACTGTACCGTTTCTTTTTTTTTATCTTTTTTTTTCATGCCCATTCTTGTTTATTTCTTTTTTATTTTTTGTTTCCTTTTCTTGGTTGGATACCTGTGTGTGTTTTAAACCACCCCCTGTCCAGTCCTGGAGTTTGAACTACGGAAAGCCAAGGAGACCATTCAGTCCCTTCGTGCCAACTTGACTCAGGCAGCAGGTGGCGTACATTACACTTTTACTTCTTTAGTCTTTCTGCTTGAACTCTGCTCAAGAGCTGGCTGGAAGATGCATGGGTGTATACAAACCTCTGTTTTATTTGTTTGTTGCAGAGTGTGAAGTTCCTTCACAGGAACGAAAGAATTATAAATCGAGTCCTGAAATTCAGGTGAGAATCTTTTTACAATTTAGACAGGGAGAGAGAGAGAGAGAGGGAGGTTTTTTTTTTTTTGAAGCAGGTACAGATGCAAAATTTCTCAGAGCAATAAAATCAGTGGTTCGTTTATACCAGATCGCACCAAATTCCAACAACAACTTAGTTGCAGGATGGAGCTGATTTATTGTTCCGAGTAGTTTTAATGATCATTTTATACAGTTACTACTTTATTCTCTGTTAATTCCAGTGGAACTTTAAAACTGGGCTGATTGCGTGACAGATAGGTCTACAGTATCTTTTTTTTTTTTTTTTTCTTGAGAGAAAAACATAGTATATTTATCTAAAGCTATAAGACTCTCCTGTATTATGCAATTATACAAGTTAACATTTAATTATTACCATAATAACAATAATAATAATAAATAATAATAATAATAATAATAATAATAATAATGTAATAAATAGTCTCAAATCAGACTGTAAACTGTTATTTCTGAGGAAGCTCTTTTGGGAAGAAATGCGATAAGTAAGGCATGTGCCATATGCACACTATTAATAACTGGGAAATAATTTGCCGAGGTGCCAAACAAGCATACCCATTATACTGATAAAATGTTTTGAGTATTACCCTCATGTGTGTGTGTTTTTTTTCTTTCTTTTTCCAGGAAGCAATCCGACCTCTTGAAAAAAGAGCACTGAACTTTCTTGTGAATGAATATTTATTAAAGAATAATTACAAACTCTCGGCAATCACGTTTTCAGATGAAAATGACGATCAGGTAACTGGGATACTGTGTGTGTGACTCCTGGATTTATCAGGCAGAATACAGTACTTGAACAGGCAAATCCAAGGAGCATTTGGCTTTAGAACTTAAAAGGCTATTTGGGGGAAAGTTTTATTAAAAAAAAAAAAAAAATTGAAATCCATTTGTATGTAAAGTTAAACTACACAATTAAAATTGTGAAATTCATACTAAAGCTACGGTATTTAGCCATTCGATGCCAAGACAAAAAAAGACCTACTATACCTCTGATTGTGCCACTAAAAATGGGAGCTCACATGGCCGGAAAGCTGCAGTGTATCATTTATTTTAAGACTCAATTATGTCGTGAGCCTCTCATTATTGGTACGTACAGGAAACAAAGTAAAATGACGAGACTTCTTGTAAAAAGCACTGAATGTTAATGCAGCTAGGAGAATGTATGAGTAAAACCATAATTCCAAAACCTCCCTTTCATTTTATACGAGTTGAAATAATACATTTTGTAATTTTTGTAAAGCTTTTGCACAGAGTGACCATCCCTTCCAAACCACGTTAGTATGGAGTAGAATTAAATAACCGGATTCCTGAATGTTTTCCCTTCCTCATTAAACTCCCCAAATTGGAGCAAGTGAATGGGTTCTTTCTGGTTAAAACAAGGAATCTCTCTGCTGTCATCCTTTACCTCCCATTGTATTCCCGGCCCTGTGTATACAGGATTTTGAGCTGTGGGACGATGTCGGGTTGAACATTCCAAAGCCTCCAGACCTGCTCCAGCTTTACCGGAGCTGCGGGAGCCACCGGACCGCCTCCAGGGATGCGGTCGACACTGCTGTCGGGGAGAAGCTTGGGGAGCTTGAGGTTATCGCCACCACCAAAGAGGCCCTTCGCACTGCCGAGCAAACACAGGTAACAATGACCAGCTATGAGAAAGCACCACACTGAAGTCAGGATGAGTTTCACAAGCTCTAAAGAGAAATAGTACCACTCTTAAAAAACAAAAAAAACTAACAAAAAATAACAACGAAAGGTATTGTAATTTCATAAATATTACATTATGAAGTAATTGGTCTCTGTCTTTATTTCAGCAACGTGCCGTAGTGAAGGACCTGGAATACCAGATCAATCTCTTAAACAGTGAAAAGCATCTTTTAGCTGAACAGATCAAAAAGCTTCAGGGGTAGGTATTATTTTTTTACCTTGGGGGTTGGGGGTTGGGGGTTGAGGAGGAAGCAAATGGTTTTTAATGACATGTTAAACCTGGAAACAAAAAGAAATGTGTGATTTCTAATAAAGGCTATAACCGTTTATACAAACATATAATGTAACTGACTTTTTAAATGTATTTATTTATTTTTTTAGTGAAATAGATGCCCTTAAAATAAAGAACCTCACTGTTCCACCGTTCGTATCAGAATCAGGGAAGCCAGCGTCGGATCAAGTGCCTCTCGCTGTCGCCGTTGACAACAGACAGTATCTGGACGTCACAGGCCCTGACGCGGTCAGCAGAACTGCACAGCAAGATCATATCCCTAATTCCATTGGGACTAACGCAAACACACACTCTGACCTCCCTACTGCTGAAACACTGTCCGCACACTACACAAAGTTAAAAAATCAGATATCCCGGAGCAAAGCATCTGTACAGTTTGATCAACCCAACAGGTAGGACTTTATCATCTGAGAGATGTTGTACAGGTACAGTGTTATTATAATGGGGCAACCAAGGTGCTCCGATTGAATTTTTGCTATTCAATCTCCACACAAGTCATTGGTAACAGTTGAACCTTCTGCTGAAATATTAGCAGTGCTTGGGAGAGGAGTATATTTTATGAGATCTTAAGCAGTACCAAGATTGCAATGTTATATATTTTAGGATGCTTGAGTTCAGGAGCTGCTCTTCAGTTCCTGTTGCCTGTGTAACTCCATACTGAAGTTCTGCAAGAGTCGGCGCCATCTAGTTCCAATGTATTTTATACCGTGTATGCTGGTAATATGGATCTGCACACTATATGGTGCTGGAGATTGCTGATTTACTGTAGAGAAACAAAGAGCTGAACTTCTAGTCCCAGCACCTTGCCACACTGAACTTCTAGTCAAAGCACCTTACCACAGACTTGTGAAAAAAAACTGCAACAAGAAGCACTCGAAATAGTGTCAAACATCGCAGAAAGGTAAGGGGGAATGCCATTTAAAGCTGCTTGCTTTTAGTTTTTGGTGCAGCTGTTTCCTAACTACTAAATGGTCATGAATTGCATTCTTTTTGTGCTAGAAATAACTGCTAAACGTAATGCAAAAATATTGTTAAACAACTTGCTTTAAAATCTAGAGGTTCATTTCTGTGCAGGTTTAGGGAATAATATGTGATGATTAATATATGTATATCAGAATGTACAGCATATACTGTACACTGCTTTGCTACTCTTATATGTATACACAGTATATTATTAATTCTAATCGATTCAGTCTTGTTGCTCTGGCATTTAGTATGCTGTACTGAGAAACATGCAACAGTACTCTGAAAAATCCACAAATACAAAATATCAAGATAAATTGGCTTGTCACCCGAGACTCATTTTCAGTGACAAGCTAGCAATATGTGTATTAGTGGATGAGCGTTTAAAAACCCCCTATAGATACGGTATACTACCAAGGGGTTCAGAAACAATATCCTTTTGACAAAAGAGCAACACACAACTAGGTTTCTGGGTTTCAATCCTGAGTTTCACTTGAGGTGAATTACGTTTGAGGGGGAAGGAAAACGATACACTCATAATGTGCATGCAGATGGCCTACAGATAAGCATAGTGCCTTCTCACCTGGTGTTTCCCTTAACTGCAACAAAAAGCATTCCCCTTATCAGAACAAACTGCTCTTCATGTGTGCCAAACCAAAGAGATACAATATGGCCGGTCATTTGCCAGACATTTCATAATTGTTTGTAACGCAGGTTATACAGTAAGTTGTGCGTGAAGATGAAGAAGCATTGCCCTGTGGCACAGCTCCCAGCTGACAATCCCTCTTTGATTGTTTACAGAAAGCTGTCCCCTGCATTCCATCAAGCGCTGCTGTCTTTCTGTCAAATGTCAGCTGACAGCCGTCTAGGCTCAGAGGTAAACAAATACTAGAAATCCTGTACCGGAAAAAGGAGGGCTACTGACAATGAATATAAAACAACAGCAGAATCTCAAATAAACAGGTTGTTCCTTATTGGGTTAAAGCACATCAGCAGCAGTATTCATCCACACACTGGTTTATTCCTTCTGTTCTGAACTTGCTTTTCTTTAATTTCTATTCTCGAGTCCCTGCGACCGGTTGTAACTTATTGTCTCTTTCATTCCCTTTTCTCTCGCCATTGACCTGTAATAAAGATTAGATCAAGCACAAGGAATCTAGACAGAGCCATCCATGTCTAGATCATGCCTTCTACAGTCCGTAGTCTAGCTTTTTAATGTGCTTCTGGTGACTCCTCTAAAAAGAACAAGCAATAGCAAGACCCTGAAGTTAGCTCACAAATGTATATTACGAAATGCACTCACAATCACTCACATTTTTTGCAATTGACTTAACTCATTGGGTTTGTAAAAACCAGCCCAGCATATCATTGTGCTCAGACGTGAACCTATCCACTGGACCACATAGCTTGGCCAGTGTGTTTTTGTTTATGCTCTTTAGCGTAATAGGTTTGTGATCAATAAAAGAGACCTATACATATATTTTATGGGTCTTGGCTTATCGGTGCTGATATAAAGAAATGGATATAGTCTTCCCCCTTGGGGCACTAATGACATATTTGTTGCTTTTCTCGTGAACAGAACCACATTCTCGCAAGTCCGATTTTGTTTTGTTGATGTTTTTAATTTGTCATGACTTGGGTGAAGTCCATTGTACCTAACTTACACATGCACTGTCTGGTAGAATCCCACCTGGTCCTTGCTGCCACTTCTGTGCTTTCTATAGTAAACTCAGCAAGGTCAGATGAGAGAGTCTGCCTGTTCCAAAATGAAGTATACGATTTTAGCAATGCCAAAAGACGAAATGTAGCATTCAATAAGAAATGTTTTCAATGACTTGTAGTCAAAACATTTGTTGTTTTAATTTTAATATTTATTTTAGCAGTACTACAAGACGTGTACCTCCATTGAGTGTTTATACCATGGATAAAACACAGCAAAGTACAATGAAGCCTGGTGATAGCATGGTAAATCCCAGAGATGTATGATAAAGCATAGTAATGGTCAACCACAATAACACTCAATAAATACATATTAAACACAAGAGAAAAGCATGGTTAACTCTTATAAGGTTTTCTTTTAGTTGTAACACAGGAAGTGAATGGGGAATACATGAGCTCTTTGTATATCATACTGAATACAAAGTCTGGAAACCAAATATATAATTAATAAATCATAAGAAGCTTGTGAGAATGTTTTGCTAATGAGAGGTAGCCAACAATGTCTTCGTCATTACAAGCTATGTATATGAAGCCAGCAAAAGGCTTTGATAAGTCCACCGTGTCACTAGTTTGCTAGTACAGACCAGGCTGTGTTTTGCCCCACACAGGTGTCCCGTATTGCAGACAGTGAAGAGAGCGTCACGCTGATGCTGGGGCGCTGCTTACCACACATCGTGCCCAACGTGCTTCTAGCGAAACGGGAGGTACGAGTCACTGTTTCATTCTGAGATTTCTGGTTTTGTTAAATTTTTTTGTTTGTTTTTTAGTGTTTCATCCAGCGCTCCAGATAAGGTTTTGGGTCTGGGAGTAACTTACCCTCTAATTTTAACACTGAGAGAATAAAATGTAATTTCACGGGGGAAAATGCAACATTACCTTCAAGTCATGACTACTCTCAATAAATACTGTACAGTCTTTAATGGTAATGGGGTAGGCATTAAAAAAGCCTCTATTTTAACTGCAATGTTACTTTGAATTACTGTACAACCACGCATGTGTTCTATGAGGTTCTTTATAGGCTCAGCGCATGTTTTTCGAGGTATCGCTCACACTGACTGCAAAATTACATTACTTCTATTTTAGCATTCAATTCTTAAACTCAGTGAACATATTAAAACTTCATTATAAAGCCATACATATGAAGAAAATAAGGAAATGCATTAATACGTTATAAAACAGTTCATTTAATATTATAGGCACCTTTTTTTTTAACGGTTGCCTCTGACGATGGTTGCAGTTGGATTTGTAGCTGGACTGGGGTTCTTACTGTGATTGGCTACAAAGACAATGGGGCTAGCCAGATATTGGATAATGCTGGTTGGGTTGGTTTTTCTTGTCTACAGTTTCCTAGTAACTGAAGACCTTGTATTCTGGGAGATGTAGTTGTAAGTTTTAGGGAAGGCAGGATGGAAGGCTGACAAGCTGTGCAGCTAAATTGCGATGCATATTTTTACGCATTAAATTTAAATATTTGAGATTTTTGAATGCGTAAAAACGGCAGGTACGCAGCTTATCTGGACCGCTGGTTTCATCTATGTTCATTTTTCACTTTGTGACAGTCTGTTACTTTCAATCATCTTCTTACTTTTCTGCATGCGTCTCTGCTCCCAGAGAATGGTTGTGCATCTTTGTCAGGTGAGTTAAATGGAACTGCATGCTGTCACTGTTTTTCTAATCGCTTAACTGCTTTGCTTTGATTTTACTGCTTTATATACTGTAGGCCAGTTTCATGTTCCAAAAACATCAAGCTGCATGTCTTTATGCTGCCCATATTATGCACTGAAACACACATCTACATATCTGAGTTATCTCATGATATAGTTATAAGGATACCTTAGGGTTAACATTGGTTGTAACTAATGGTATATGTATATGTTTAAAAATCTTATTTCCAGCAAAACCTATAATAATGCTTGTGCATAACAGACCATAAATATACACCAAACTCTAACATTGCACAATTCAGAACTGTTTTCAGAAATGCCCCAAAAAACTTTTTTGTAATGGAATAAAACTAACATGAAAAAACAACTGTTCCTTCTTGTAATTACCCTTAGGAGTAAATATAAATAGGGATGTTGTTATGTGAATAGCAGCCTTTAAAAAGTAAATAAAATAAAATAAATCAGTTTCTGTTAATAATCAAGAGGCCTACAGTATTTGTTGCCCGACAGTGTGCTTTTCCATAAACCCATTTTAATTAGTTTTTCACATTGCCATCCAGACAACATGCTTTAGTGAATGTTTAATGGGTTAATGTTTTAATTTTGCCTAAAAAGGTACAGTATAGGGGGAAAACATTTTTGCTTGGCTTTTATCAAAATAAGTACTCTTAGCAGTCTAATATTTAAACTCCTTTATTAAAACATACTGTTGTATTTGATATTTACCAAAGCTGTTGGTTAGGAAAGTGCTGTTTTCCTTAGCAATGTTTTTTGGTGATGTTTTTTTGTAATTAATTTCTTTAACGGTTAATTATATTTTCAATATGCAGACTTAACAAATTTGTGAAATGTTTTGGAAATAACATTTACTATGCTGATTGGTAACACCAGGTGGAGCTATAGAGCATAGTCTTCACAGAAGTGCTCTGTCAAAAAAGTTTGACGTCTTGTTTTTTACCGAATGGAAAAAGATTGCTTGATGGTTATGTTGACTTGCCTGATTTTTGGCAGTAGTTCACTCTGAAGCAATACTCCCCCGTGCAGGTTATTTGAGAGAGTGCTGAATCAGTGAGACGTCATGCTAAGTCTGTTGGATGCAAATGTATCCGAGTAAAACGAAGAAAAAATATTATTATGATTATTATTATTATTAGGCTGTTTTTGAATGGGCAGTTCAGTGACTCCGTGTTGAACTACCCCTGCTGGTTTAAGGTGCTTGGGGGTGGGACACTTTTTGACTGTTTTACTACATCTCGGTTCCCTTGCTTAGTAAATACCCCTGAATCAACCTATTTTCAATGTCAGTGATTTCAATAAGCACGTCACAACAAAATTGGATCCATTTTCTTCTAATGACAAACAGATGTGATCCGTTTTCGACACAGAACCCTTCTTTACTAAACATTTTGGTATCCCTGAATGGTTAACTGTCCCCTCTTCAAAGTGGTTGACCAACAAGTGCAGTGGTACTCCAAGTGGTACTCCATTCACTGCCAATGCAAAAATAACTGTAAACATTATTTACAGTACACCAAACCCTTCTCTCTCTCTCTCTCTCTCTTATATGAATATGATAACAAAACATAAACTTCATCTCATAGAATATACATATTTAAATATCTGCTATTCTCAAACCCCAACCAAAAATAAAAGGAAAAAACAGGCTCCTCTTTCTTTACTTACAAAGTTATACATCAAGATTTCAGTGTAAAAAAGGATAAACAAGCCTAGTCTTACTGTGTTCCTTTGTTTTGTTTTTTTTTGGCTAACAAAACAATATCATTGAAGGTTTAACCAACGTACTATATTTGCATGACTCGGTTATGCATTAGAAGTGACAGTTTAAGAGGGCTTGGTATCCCTCCAGGAATTGGGGGGGGGGGGAGAAAAAACAACCAGGAGTGGAAGCACTTCCTCATTTCTCCTCTTCCAAACACTGCAAGGCCTGTCTCATAAAATCAGTCGAGTGGAGAGATTGGTAACCGTTTAATGTAATGCACTGTTCACTTTGGGAAATGCTTTGGCAAGGCAAACATTTCAAGCTTGAATTTCTGGATTGAAATAGCTTTATTCTGTTAACCCTCACCTTCTTAAACGTCTGCTAAAGTCACCTTTATCCCATATCGAGTGAAAAGAAACTACTGATGTACATCCATGTAATGGCTAACAGCCAGTGATAGAAATATCTAGCTGCTGCTTTGTTGAGCTGTACAATGTTGCCGAGTACACCCTGGTGGCCGATGGTAACCTCTTTTTAACCCTGTGTGACTACAGAATGTGTTTTGTATTATACAATAAGGTGCATTAGGGTATCACAAGTTGTGTTGTGCTCTATAGAGAATTATACAAATATTATATACACTGTATTTAAGAAGGGGTGTTGAATATATTAGCGAGACCTGGAGTCAATTAGAATTAGAATTGCAGCATAATTCTTTGCTACATAAACAACTGCACATATTAACTTGTTGTTCTAAATGACCAAGCAATAATCACAAGTACAAATACCAAAAAAATGTTTTTAGAACTTTTGATGCAAATGGGGTACCCAAATGTGATTGAAAATACAAGAGTAATTGAACCGTAATCAGTCAGTTATATGGTACAATTACAGGTTCAGCGACAATTCAAATGACAGTGCAATTGCAGTAAATTCCGAATTGCACAACTCCAATTATAATTTCCCTGAACAGTGGAGCTCAAAATGGTATTTATACCCTCCTAACGCTGAGCCTGTTGTGGTAACTTGGCTCTCGTTGCTTTCTAACTTGACTGTTTGCTTTCTTTTTTTGTAAACCTGCGAGATGTTTTTTTTGGTCGGGCAGACATGCAAGTCACCTATATGTTTCTTAAAAGCGCTCTTTCACCAGACAGACATATTATTTGCTCGGCCAGAGGGCAGTGTATGATAAGAAATCTGAAAGGGTTAAACAATGTTTTGAATTTGATATTGTATCAAATCGCAATAAAGGCTGAACATTTGCCAGTAGGACAAATGCTTATTTTAGTGCTTTGACTGGCTTGCTTCTGATCGTATCTTGATCGCTTACAGTAGCTAATCCTTGTTAAGTTACATTTTATTTGAAGGCCAGCAGTTTCCTGTGATTGTATCGCTTTAACTCTCCCACTTTTACAAAACTGCTGAGTGGTTGAAGACTTCAGATTGTATTTGTGAGGACGTTTTTCACGTCTTGCACTGCGGTTAGGGGACATTAAACATTGATAGCTGTTGACAGCTCAAAATGACCGACTTAAAAGGGGCAATTGACACGTCTGAGAGATTAATGTTTCCAGCTTAAAAGGAGATTGTACAATTGAAATGTATCAATTAATCTTTCACTTCACTCAACTAAGGCAGGTGTTTTCAAATTGGGCAGGTGTTCACACTTTTATTTCAAGTCAATACCGTATCTGTCACAAGAGGAGGCATATCAGATATATACTGTGCAATTGTCTGGCTTGTGTACCACAGAGATGTTCTGTGTCTGTTGTATATTTTGGGGCAGAATTTATTAAATCCACACTGGCCAGGGTTTCCTGCATCTTTGATTAGAAAGCGAAGCAGACACATGTTTTGGCTAGCAGTACATTAAAAGGAGGGTTACATAATACTTGCTTTAAAGTGATATACCTGGTTACAGAAAACCTTGCTGATCACACTGACTTCCTCACTGTTGCCTTGTTGACTTTTACATATTTCATCTATCTGCTGATCACTTCTCGAATCACACTGCCATTAAACCACATTCTCAGACTATACTTTCAGTTAGGAGAAGCAGACAGACCAACTCTTCCTTTTAGCTTCTTAGAACACTGTGTGGTGGTTCACATGGTGAACCTGAGGTCTAAACGTTAATGTCTGGCTGTATTGAAAACAACACATTGGTATTCGCTGATTTTTTTTTTTTTTTTTTTTTTTGTTAAACGTGCAGTAAAACAAAGTGTATGCACCCAGTGCAAACACTTACTGTAATTCTGATGATTATAAATATTCCAGGTTTAGAAAGAGAGGATGATAAATACAGGTATGCTTATTTACTGGAGACTATGTGTGAAGTTGAAAACTGTCAGACAATTCAGTAAGAGCTGCATGACACGATTATCAAACTTGTCAATTCATCTGTCAGTTATTGCTTTGATTTTTGGATAATTAACTCATGGGACACTTATGCATTTTTAAGGAGATTTATTTGCCCAATTCAGTGTACACAATTCTGGATGTTAGAACCTTGTATTGTTCTAGTACAACAACAAAAAACAGTATAATTTCTAAAGTGTCTAATATAATGAAGTACAGTAGGCTTCTAAAGAAAGTTAATCATTCACTATGTGTGTGCCAGTAACCCTAGGACAAGCACAATGATGGCAAAACATAGGGAATTAAGGAAACAAACATGCACTGATAACTTTACACACCTTTATATCCATTGAAATGTTTACAATACAGGTGTGTTTTAAGATGTAGATTCTAGGAGGCCCAGAGAGCACAATCTCTTTTAGTGTCTTAAGGGGTATGGAGAATGAAATAAGGTTTTTGTGGTAGAAAGAAAAAAAACAATATTTAATATTTCCCATGTTTAATTAGAACCACCAAACAAAACAAAAAACTGTTTCTATAGCAACTTTATAATGGCCTAAACATGCCTAACTGCAAGGTCCCAGAGGCATCTTGGGATCATACTTGCCACTGATCCTTTTTAGGCACAACACTATACGATAGTTATTCAGATCTTTCCTTATGTATAATCGGTTTGAAGGCAGCACGCTTCATACAAACAGGTATTTTTATATTTTAAAATAGTATGCATCCTATTCACAAATAATAAAATACAGTTTGATATTCATGACACTGCTGTTTTTTTAAACAGCAGCCTTCCATAATCCCATGAATGTCAAACAAAGTTAAGTCTTTCTGAATAGGGATCAATATTTGGAAATAATTTGAAGACGGACATTTCATAAATAATGATATGTTTCTCAAAATGAGTTTTACATTAAATATGAAATGTATGCAATTGTTTTATTACTCTGAAGTGGTGCTAGCTAAGGAAATACAGGATTTTACCTGGCGTTCACTTATTTTCTCCTGTGCAACTTGCACGTGCAGTTTTGAAAATGGCACATCTTGTAACATGTATTTTTCAAAAATAAAATGATCTGGTACTGCCATACTAAATTAAAGCAAATACTCTGCAAGACTGGTGTTTCTTTCAATTTGTTAAAGTTGCACTTCCCAGATCATTTTGGTCACCTCAGCAGTTTCTCCTTATAAATAACCTAGGAAGTGTATGATTACCTGAAAGTAAGGCATGCACAGTTGGCTTTCGAACCAGATATCAACTTTTTTTACTTAGCAAAAAGTTATTTCAAAACTGAAAGACCTGTATAGTGAATTATTTATTTAGCTGTAAGAAGGTAGAGGTTTGCCTGAAACAAAATAATATCTTTACTAAGTCACAACAGACAATTATAGATGACCATATTCACAACTAGCAGTGACAGGGCAGGGTAGCTGCAGATTGACCCAGAGCTGCTACCTTTCAGCTCCTACTGCTGCTTCACCGTGTTCTTAACTGAATGTTTTGACGGAAAGCTCCGTTCCCTCAGGTATAGTTGTAGTGTTTTTTCTTTTTTTTCTTACAAGTAAGCAGAATATTATCTCCTCCCAATGCATTGTACATTAAACGCTATCTTCCCCTTGTAGGAGTTGATCCCACTGATTTTATGTACGGCCTGCCTTCACCCTGAGCCCAAGGAGAGAGATCAGCTTCTGCATATTCTCTTCAATCTGATCAAGAGGCCGGATGATGAGCAGAGGTAAGGGGATTTTTGCCTCAGACCGCAAGGCTGCCAGTCCTGGTTTCACAATACACTGTTTAATCTTGGGACACTCATTTACCAAAAAAGGGAACTGTTAATCTCATATCAGTAGAAGTTCTCAGGCAATACATCAGTAGCCCACAATTCCAGGGAGATAGGAAGTTTGAAGTTACCTTATAAACCAGATGCAAAACTTAATGTGATAGCCAGTTTAGGCACTTAAGAATTGGAGTAAAGTGATAACTAGTTTGAGTGTGGGTCATGGTTTTCGCTTCCGTGTTCTGTATCAACAGCAATCTGTTTAAGGAGACATCTGAAAACCAGAGTTAGAATAATCAACACATGAACTAACAAAAGCCTGATTCAGGACCTCAAATTCGGATGATGATAGCATTGGCTTTGCAACAACTATCACAAAGCAAAAGGAAAATGTGGCTATCCTGTGTTTCTGTCATCCGTCCTGCCCATTGTCAGACTGCACAGAGTCACTTTTACTGTTTGGTTTTGCTTTTTGGTTAAAAGGCTATTATAACAGTGGGTTATAGTGGGTTGTGGGTTAGCACTACATTGTTCAAAGAATTAAACTTTATTCAATTTTTTAATTTTTTTTTATAATTTTTTTTTTTTTTAAGTGGTTAAAGAAATGCGGTGAGTTGGTATGAGATTTCAACCAGAAATCTAAATCCGTAAACCATTACCCAAAATGCTACCTAGGCCTCCATTCCTCAGAGTTGTTGTTAACTCGTTTTGGTTGCCGCTTTTTTTTCAGACAGATGATCTTGACGGGATGTGTGGCATTTGCACGTCATGTTGGAGCAACGCGTGTCGAAGCTGAGCTTCTACCGCAATGCTGGGAACAAGTAAGCACAGACTTCTGGTTTAAAATATGAGAGATAATCTTCATCCTAGTCGTGTCAGCAGAGAGGAATTCATTGTATCCAGTAGATTCATTCTGGAGTGTTTTTTATAAAAAAAAAAAAAAAAAAAAAAATGTATAGAACAGTGAAGTACATAAAATAGAGGTAAGAAAAAGAATCCACTAAGTCTTACCTAATTTGTTCACCTGTATAGTTCACATTTTTAACATGCAGTGTGTTCATGATGCACTCCTTCCCTTGAAGCAGCTGGACTATCTCACATCACAGATTAATTTTGACATTTCAAATAATAATTGTTCCAATACAAGAGTAACTGGTTTTGAAAAAGTCAGTCAATGTTTATGGTGTTTAATTGGAAGTGTGGTATTTCATTGGACTTCCCCTTACTGAGATTACAAACAAATGTGATGTCTCTGTCTGACAAGGGGGGATTCAGTACATTTTAAAATTGAGATTCTCTATCAGAATAGAACACCTTTATTTGGTTTCTGTATCGTTTAATTAAAATGTCATTGCGGACCAGATCTTAGAGAGGCTGGGAGTATTAAACTTTTATATTGAGAGCTTTTTGTTGCCGTAATTTGCCATGCCAAGCAAGGAGCAGGCATCCATTTGCAAAAGCTATCAGGAGCTTGGTGCTGTTTCATTGTGGTGTTTTTTGTTATTCGTGTCCATTGAACTTGAGCACTGGTATTTCCTTTTTAACTTCCCTTCAGATCACCCACAAGTACCCGGAGAGAAGACTGCTGGTGGCAGAGTCTTGCGGAGCTCTTGCGCCTTATTTGCCTGTAAGAAAGCTTGATTCCTTTGCAGAGTCTCCCCATAATTGCATTACAAGATTGTAGAGCACCTGTTTTTGGTCTTATATGTGTGTGTTTATATATAAATAATCCATTAATAAAACTGCTTTTATTATTCCCATTTGCAATGCATATCCCTCCGGTCTCACTTTATTATCTGCAATTATCCATGAATTAGAATCTGGGGATTGATGGAGCAACCTAATGGATATAGTGCAGTATCCTGAGCAGACATTATCAAGCAGTACTATGATATTTATAGGTGTTCATGCGATGCTGTTGAAAACCTATATTGCTGCTTGTCCTTTTCAGAAAGAGATTCGCAGCTCGCTGGTGCTGTCAATGCTGCAGCAGATGCTGACGGAAGACAAGGCAGACATGGTCCGAGAAGCTGTGGTCAAAAGCCTCGGCATCATCATGGGGTACATTGATGACCCAGATAAATATACCCAGGTATGAATCCCACCCACCTGCACCAAGATATCAGGAGCTGGTTTTTAATCTTATAAATGGCGACATAAGCTGGTACATCCAGTAATTTAGTTTCTTAATCATACTGTGTATTGTTGTCCCATTGTGAGGCGCTGACCATACTTGCTTTTTTTTTTAAAGAATTGTCAAAATGTCTACCTGCAATATTTAACACACACTTAAGAACATAACGTTTACAAACGAGAGGAGGCCGTTCGGCCCATCTTGGTTGTTAGTAGCTTATTGATCCCAGAATCTCATCAAGCAGCTTCTTGAATGATCCCAGGGTGTCAGCTTCAACAACATTACTGGGGAGTTGGTTCCAGACTCCAGCAATTCTGTGTTTTTAAAAAAAAAAAAAAAAAGTGCCTCCTGTTTTCTAATCTCTATTTGCGATCCCTTTTAGAATTTTGAAAGCTTGAATCAGATTGCTGCATAGTCTTCTATATTAAATTATTTTAGCATGTCTGCACATGACATGCCTTTTAAACCCAGAATAATTTGGTCACTCTTCTTGGCATTCTTTCTTAGAGCAACTATATCCTTTTTGTAGCGAGGTGACCAGAACTGAACACAATATTCTAGATGAGGTCTTACTAATGCATTGTACAGTTTTAACATTACTTCTCTCGATTTGAAACATCTGAAGACATTTCTGAATCAACATAAACGCCTAGATATTTTTCATAGATTCCTTCTTAAATTTCAGTATCTCCCAGATGGTATTTATAATGCACATTTGTATTGCCTAAGTATAGTACCTTACACTTTTCTCTGTTAAATGTCATTTGCCATGTGTCTGCCCAGTTATTTTGAATGACCTTTGCTGCTGCAACAGTGTTTACCACTCCTCCTATTTTTGTGTCATCTGCAAATTTAACAAGTTTGCTTACTACACCAGAATCTAAGGCATTAATGTAGATTATGATTCATCATGAACAATATTCATAAAGTTCCCTGTATCAAATGAGCTTAACAGGCCTAACAGAGGTTTGGTTGAAAATGTGTTTATCCACTACTACACAGATTCCTGACAGTTCATTTGGATCAGTCTCAAAAATGATGCCTGTGGGTCATTTTGGAAAACAGTTTGACATTCCCAGTTTTCTCAGAAGAATGACCCCCCCTCCTCCCACGAACAGTTTGAACACCTTTTTATGCAAATACATAAATGGGAAAATATTTGACAAGACAATTGCTATGCAAACATTGAAACAGTTCAAGTAACATTTACTGATTGTGTGGACAGGTTTGTAAGATGAACTTGACAACACATTGAAGTTTGACTGCCACTTTTGATTAATTTATGATTTAACTACCAGTATATATGTATTTGTTTGTTTCTGTACACTCATAATATCATCAAGTTACCATGTAAATATGGGCATTTCTGTTTTTGTATTTCTGAATTGTTCTTGTGACCTGTGCAGGTATTTTATGGCATTTTAAAGCATGCTGTGTGTGTACTGGAAAACACTTCATGAAGACCACATTGCACTGGTATAATTACCATTGTAATGCTATTAAAACTTTACAACAAAAAAAGCAAATGTTGAATATTGTAAAACCAGCAGTTTACTAACTTGTCCTGATCAAAAATGCACCACCGGGACCATGTAATTTAAGTCAACTTAATTTAAGTAAATTGATGATTGTGTTACCTCAACATAGTCAACACTATGATATTAATTCTAATTAGTATTGTTTTTTTTAACTTGCTGGTCCTGTCCTAAGTGCGTCTTGCCCTGTGATTGCAGGGCTTCGAGCTGATGCTGATGGCCCTGGGGGACCCATCAGAGAGGGTAATCTGTGCAATACACCAGGTGTTCATCCCAGCTTTCGCTGCCTGGACCACAGAGCTGGGCAGCCTGCAGTCCCAGCTCATTCCCACACTACTCAGCAGGATTGAGAAGCTGCTCAGGGTAGGTTCTCATTGTGTTAGAAGCAAATTATCAACCTTTATGCTAGTGTGATATCACTGTTTGTGCTTCACTTACTTAAGAAATCACTGTGACTAATTGGGCATAGTTTCTTAAACCCTCTGTGAACCAGCCTAGACTATCAGTGCTGACTTCAGATTGAACCTCCACCCAGGCTCTTGTTTGAAAGAAAAATAAAACCTGTAAAGTTGAAGTCTTGAAGGTTACACTTTTTCTATTCTTCTCTGAGAATTCTCTTTGCACTTGCTTCAGGGCAGATAGAGTTTATGTAGCAACTTTTATAGAAGCCGAAAGGGTCCTAGTTTTGAGGTATACCTGTCACTGGTCCTGAACAGGGATAGGAAACCAATGATTGCAGAGCTCAGTTTTGATGAAATGCAAATGCAGACTTTCAGAGGAATAAAATAATATATATTTTATTCATCTCTCAAATGTTGCCAAAAACTAATAAAAATCCACAGCAAAACATCAGGGATTTGAGAATACTGTTCAGCTAAGGAGGGATCTGCTAAGGTTCTGCTAAGGAGTTTTGAATCAACCTGTAGAATGAACACATTTTGCTTCATAAAATCAAATTAAACATGCTGAATAATGTTGCATTAACAAATTGGAGTGCATATCGCTTTGTAGTTTCCCATATATTTAATGAAAAACTGACAAATTGAAAAATGTGACGTTTTGAAATTTAACATGAAATACCGTTATAGCTTCTGGTAGTTTCTTTAATTACATGATGTTAAATAAAAGGGTTAAGTTATATTCATATAGTTGTGCTTTCTTTTATTTTTTAATTACCGGTAATCTTAAAATTCTAGGTGAAGCAAAACTTTTGGCCATAGCTGTACTGTCTGAAGACATTTGATGGAAGAATTTTCAGTTGCTGATTTAGCAGGAGTCCTCAGTAACAGTGAATGTCTTTGGACAGTTCTGGGTGTGGCAAAAAAATGTCTGGCTAAATGATTAAAATGAACAGGTTTTATTTATTTATTTATTTTTTTAAAAATCTTTTCCAGAAAGGAGAGCACGGACTGGATGAACATAAGCTCCACATTTACCTGTCTGCACTCCAGTCACTGATCCCTGCCCTGTTTGCAGTGGTGATACAGAATGCCCCCTTCACGAATACAGCCAAGCTCCATGGAGAAGTGCTGCCCATAGAAGGTAATACAAGTTGTTCTCAGGACTGTCAAGCATTCAAACACAGCACAGAACTTAAAAGGACTGCATTAGCTTCAATCTCCCCTTTACCATTCTGTACGTTTCATAGATATTTGAATTGTTACTGTATGCATTATAATATACCTCGCTTATAGTTTGTTTAATAGACACTTCCCCTGGGTCGTCCCTGTTGGTCATTCATTTTTAAGTAAAAGACTGGAAATAAACACGTGTTGAAACTTTTCCACAGTGATTCATTGGAAGTACAGATTATTCTCTTTTAAAAAATCAAATAATAAATTCAGACAGTGTGGCGCAATATTACTCAGGGTTCTCTGTAATATGACACACCCATGTAACTGCTTTTTAACTGACCTATGCCTAAAGGCACACTCCTAAGTAATGAGATACCGTGTGTGTGTGTGTGTGTGTGTGTGTGTGTGTGTGTGTGTGTGTGTGTGTGTGTGTGTGTGTGTGTGTGTGTGTGTGTGTGTGTGTGTGTGTGTGTGTGTGTGTGTGTGTGTGTGTGTACATATAGTGCGGTTACTATATTACCATTCAAATGTTGACGCTAATGAGTAGTTATGTGTATCTAGAAATTCAGTAAAAGTAATGTACCTACGTGCCTAATCAGCAAAAAAAGGGGTTTCAATTAAAATCGATTTCTAACAAAAAAGCTGGCCAGGGTGCTGACTTCACCCATATAAAAAAGAGCATGAGGCTGTGGTTGCTATAGTGCCCGTTATATACACCCCTCCCCTTGTTTATAAGCTTGGTAGTTTCATGAGTATGGGCAATTCATATCTTTTTTTTTTTTTTTTATTTTTTTTTTTTTTTTTTTATGGAGCTGTTATGAACAATTCAAAGCAAAATAAAAGTTAGAGGTGCTGACATGTTTACTGCCTTACAGAGGCTGTAAACCGACAATTTTAAATGTGTTGTTGTTATTATTATTATTATTATTATTATTATTATTATTATTATTATTATTATTATTATTATTATTATTGAGCATTACCTTGGTACTTTACCATGCTTGTACTCTAGTGTCATCTAATCAGGGATACAGCATTAAGTCATTTTATGCACTGTAAAAATGTAATGTTTCAACCCTTTTAAAAAAAAAAAAACATATACTTTTTATATTGAATACTTTCAATAGATAAGCCTAAAACAGAAGCCACAGCGCTTCATGCCTTTAGCATGGAGGCTGTGTCATTTATACAAGATGTCTAAATGAATGGAGTGCTTCTCATGTGCCACTTTGTCACTTCCCAATTTTGCCACCACGGAAATCCTGCCACCATTCTCTCACCACAGATGTGTAAAGGTTACAGTGTAGGGCTTGAGTGTGTTGTGTGGTTTTTTTGTGTTTTGTTGGTTTTTTTAAACATGACCATGTTGATGCTATTTTATCATCAGGAACTGAATCTGAATAGCAGATGATGACTCAGTTTAGATATAATTAAAATAGAACAGTACAAATCTCTCTGTTTGCATTCTGTTAAAATGATTACGTGTACAATTCCCATGTTAAAATAAAGTCTGTTCTACTGTTACATTTCTTCTAATCACATAATTTCTGACATTTTCCTGCCATTTGGTGCCCCTACCTGCTAAAGCAAAAAATCTGTGGTGAGTCACAGATTAAAGATCTTGTTTTTTCAAGTCAAGAGTTGATGATCTGTACTGGGGGCTCACAAGGAGCGTTGGCGTTGAGCTCCGTTGGATTTCGGAGGAAAATCATGTGGAATAGTTCTCTACTGCAAACCCTGCTCTTCAAGCACCTGCCGAGTCCCGGCCTCACCCACAGGGTTCAGTAGCGCCAATTTAATGTCTGGGACCCTTTGTTTTCAGCCCCTAGCCACTTGAGCTTATTTTGTTCCCTTATGTGGTCGTTCAGTTACCAGGTTCCCTCGGCCAGCCTCTCCTCTCCAGGACGTGGCCACCATCATCGGCAGCAGAGAACAGCTGGCGGTACTACTTCAGCTCTACGACTACCAGCTGGAGCACGAGGGGACCACCGGATGGGAGAGCCTGCTCTGGGTGGTCAACCTGCTGTGAGTGCCTTCTCTCTACACTCTGGATTTGCACATGCAATACAGGCAAAGACTGTTGAAAGCTAGTCCTTCAGTTCACAAAATGAAATGGTATTGTATAGCTGGAGCTAGTAAGAGACATGCCACCCTTTCAGAGGGCCGTCCTTTCATTACATTATGAAAACGTTCTGACTTTTCACGTTGGAATTGAAAAACAGATTCTCTGAAACGTTTCATAGTAAAATCATATCTACAGAAAAACTAATAAATGGATGTCAAAATAAATATTGTTATGAGAATGGCTACACATTTAATAAATCTGACCTAAACAGTGGCTGGTCTAAAAACTACCATCTAAATTTATAAACTTGTTTTTTTCTTTTTTTTTTTAACGTCATTCCACAACCTTTTGCTGCCACTGTAGTCAATATTATCAACTTCAGGCACGACTCCCTGAGACACAACCTCTTCTCTGCGGAATGCTCTGTTTACTACACTAACTAACAGAATCCCCCCATTTAAAATGGGACACACAAAACAGACTGGTATTGAATAGATTGGTATTGAAAAGAATAATACAAATTGAAGCTGTGAAGTTCTAAATTCTGAACTCTCATGCTGTCTTCCTCTTTTGCTTTTCTCAGGCTGCCGCAGCTCATAGAAATAGTTGGCAGGATCAATGTTGCTTCCACAACTTGTGTCCATGAATTTTCCAGATTCTTCTGGAGGTTGTGTAGAACGTTTGGGAAAATCTTTACAAATACAAAGGTACGTGTGGTTGTGTGTGTGTTTGTTGTGTGTTTTTTTTTTTTTTTTTTTAAAAAGACCTATTTATTTATTTTTCTTCCTTTTGGCAGTGAACATGTATTCTCAGTTTCTGTATTTATTTACTTATTTATTTATTTTAGGTGAAACCGCAGTTCCAAGAAATCCTCCGGCTTTCTGAAGAAAACATTGGTAAGTAATGTTTCTGGTCTTTTAAACAGCAGATCCTCATTTTACTTCACCCCCTGACAGTATTATTACTGGTATTAAGATATTAACACTGGAGCTGAGGTGTCTGCATTAAAGTTGTAAATAATAATAAAAATGATACAAAAATTATGAAAAAAAAAAAAAAAATAATAAAAAAAAACCTAAAAAAACCCAATACATAACTAAAGTTTTTTTTTTTTTTTTCATTCCCATTAGCGCAGAGTCTGACTCTTATCAGACCATTTGAACTATGGCATAGGAAATGAGAACAGCACAGCAAGCAGTCATTATACTAAACTAGTTAAAATATACGCATTCCAAACTGAAATGTTTCAAAACAAACTTCATTTTATTCATTAAAAAAGCCTTGTCTTTTAAATGTATTTTAAAGCCTTGGTTCTTTCTGTATGGTACCATCTTTTAAAGCAGTACCCAGCTAATTGTCAAAACAAATGCAGTATTTACAGCAGGATATGGCAACATCAATATTGTTTTCGACCAATGACAATTTTCTTCATTTTTAGATGCCACAGCTGGAAACGGCATCCTGACAAAGGCCACGGTACCTATCTATGCAACAGGTGTCCTAACGTGTTATAATCAGGTAAGAGAAAAACGTTGTGTGGCGCCGGTTCACACCAATCTGTTTAACAACAGTAAGGGGCTTGTTTGTTCCTAAAATGTTTGTCTTTTCTTTAGGAAGAAGACCGAAAGCTATTGGTAGGATTCTTGGAGGATGTCATGACAACCCTTTCTTTGTCGCATGCGCCTCTTGACAGCCTAAAAGCTTCATTTGTGGAGCTGGGGTAAAGCTTTTGATCTGTTTATTTTAAAGTTGTACACCATTTTAAACCCTGCTTTTAGCATATTGAATATAAATGGCATACATAACAACCTCTGGGGATTGGGCGTTAGTTATAAAGCTTTCTGGTCAATACTGCCATGTTGGAAAATACCAGTATTAAAGCTTATTTTGCTTTGGTTAGCACAAGTTATATTTGGATCAGCAGACTTCTCTAATAAAGCATACGGTTGTTACCGTATGCTTACCGTTTTAGTAATATCGACATTTTAATTTTAGTCTTAAATACAGTAGCTTAAATGAAGCACATTTTAACACTACTCACATGGCATAACCTTTCCCTCAAACTGGTTAAAGTCAGCATCAGCGGTCAGTGATCCCTACCCCACCAAAGACTCCTTACGGACGCAGTGACACTTTTTTTGCTAGTCATACCATTTTTTAATTTTTTTTTTTTTTTTTTTAAAACATTTATACAGGACGGGCCTGCTGAGATGTAGCAACTCATTCAGGGAGACATCTTGTCAGCAAACAGCAGGGTTAGTTCCATGTTGGGAACCTACATGGGATCACATTTCATACATTAACTGCAGTCAGGTGTCAAAGTGTATACTGTATAGCTAATACTCTAATCCTTGTTGTATTGCTGAGCAGACCTGGGGTCCATTACTGTTGCTAGTAAATTACAATGTAATTGGTGACCCCATTTGTTTAAAAATAAGTGATATAGTATGTTTGTGTATTTGTACCTGCGATTATTGCCTGGTTGTTTAGAATAAATAGAGTAAACATGTTTGTGTGTAGTTTGTTACTTTTCATTGTAATTACTGCAGCAGAATTGTAATTTGACAAAATAGCATTGTACTGTAATTGTAATTGCAAACAATTTTGCTGTAATTGCAATTATAATGATCATAATTGACCCCAGGTCTGTTGTTGACTGTTTTGTAGCATCAGGCAGTACAACCAGCTGTCAAACAAAAGTGGTTGTGAAACAGCATCCTCAAAGTGTGTCGACTCACACAGCAACACACTCCGGATCTGTATGGGTCTGGTCTGACTTGCGCTTTGCGTGTTCAAGTTTGAATCGTCATCTCAAACTATATTCAAATAAGTAAATACGTAAATTATTTTGCCTTGCCTTACCTTCCTTGGGCAATATTTACCCCTTTATTGCTTACTATACACAAATGCATACATCATTTCTGTCACTCTTTTTTTTTACTTTTTTGCAAAAAATATACTTAACAGAAAAGGTCAAGTTTTATTTTAAGAGTCACGTCATTGCTTTAATTTCTGGGACACCACTGCAGTTTTAGCTGGTGAAATAAAAAAAGAACTCTGTTAATTTTTAAATTTGCTTGTGTGGTTTCTGGTTGATTTTGATATCACAGTTGTTTTTTTATATTAAAGACGACTACATCAACGGGTAGCACCAGAGATCAAAAAGGGAAACGTCTTACTTTTATTAGTGATTTGATTTGTTCTGTATTTTTTTTGTTAATGGTTAGTTCATACATTAAAAACTGAATTAAAAAAACAAAAAAGCACAGTAATTTAAAGAAATTGAACATCTGTGGCGGTTTAAGACAGATTACTTGTTCATTCAAGGTACTGGTGCCTTAAAATACGCCTAATGTTTGACCAAAGAGATATTATGCTCTACTCTTTATATAATATATATATATTATATATATATATATATATATATATATATATTATATATATATATATATAATATATATATATATAAAACATGAATACCGAAAACTTGAAGCGTCTATGCCTTTCATGCAATACATGCCTTCAATTTCATAAGTTAAAAATATAATTTTACATCTCTTGTAGAGAACATGTTTACAACCTTATTATTAGTATTATTATTGCTATTAACAGATATATTTGTTTTCTTTTTCAGTGCCAACCCTGCATACCACGAGCTGCTCTTAACAGTTCTGTGGTATGGAGTAGTCCACACATCAGCACTGGTGCGCTGCACTGCTGCAAGAATGTTTGAGGTAAGTTAGCAATTCGTGCCTCGGTTTGAACTGTACAAATAATCAAACTTTTAAAAAACTGTGCTTTGTATTTGATAGATGCAGATATGTATATAAAAGCAAATCTGTTTTGTATTTGATAGATGACAGATATGTATATAAAAGTAATTGTGTCAGAATAACAGTTGTTGTGTACTGTGTGATGGAGCAGCAGACTAGGCTTGCACTGCAGCAAGCCTGTTCTCACACCCCACTCTCATTACTCTGCTGTCAGTTGAAGCATTGTCGTTTAGGAAGTTGTTTGGCTTTGCATTTTGTGATTCACTTACAGGAGTGTGAAGAACTAAAGCCTCCAAAATGTATTAGCTTCCTTGAACCCTGGTGAAACCAGTGTGGGGTGTAAACACATTCATTATAATGCTTAAAAAATATCTGTTTTACAAGAGTACTCACTGCGATGTGATGTGTAGCTGCCACTTGCTGGTACACACACTACAGTTTGTGGGTTGATTTATGACAAGCAGTAAAATCCCCTGGAAAGCAGCAAACCGGGATAATCCTCCTCATTCAAAAGAGAGAGGGAGACAGTGTCAGTGCTAGAAATTAAACTCCAGTACAGCAGGTTTTAAAAGATGTGTCAGTATTTAAAGAAGGTCGTCTTAGAGGCTAATATTGCAATACGTGTCCTCATCTAGCAGCAAGCCGTGTCATTGATGCATGTTTTCCTGGCAGATGTGTAGACTAATTGTACAAGCTGTTCACACAGAAGGTGTGCGAGATCAATTACACTGATCCAGTTCTAATAAGGTGCAATTGCTAAAATATAAAAGCTAATTTAATGATCTAAAAACAAATATCCGTGCATACAAGGATATGACTCCTACCTTGTATGGGGATTGAAAATATTGTTGGCTGTTTGGCCGTTCGGGGCTCAGCATAGCTAGCACACCGTTCACCGAAAGCTGTTTTTTGAATTACCTTAATTATATTTGATTAAATAATGAATTCTCAGTCACATAGTGGCACTACAACCATGCTCCTCCAACACGAGTCGTATATAAACATGTTTTATGTCAAACCTTATAAATCTGTTTTGGCAAAAAATTAAGTAATCCCGGTAAAAGTTAAAGTGATATTATACCATCTCCATTTTGCATAATATTGCATAGTCTTGTTTTCAAATCCCATTATACATTTTCTGTCTATTGTAGTATTGTTCAGATCTATATTAGGTTTACTAATACCTTTTCAATCATTTTTTTTTTTTTTAAACATTGAGGCAAGTTGAAAAAAAGCTATGTGATTTTTGTCTTCAATTTTCCATTAAACAGAAAGCATGCAAAGAGAGTGCGGGGAAGGGGGCTCCAGTAGAGAAAACACATACACACACACACACACACACACACACACATTGAAATAGTAAGAAATTACATATAAAGAAAACGCACATGATCGAGTATCCCAAGTATCCCATTAATCGTCACTTTTTCCCAGAGAAATTAGGTGTGGAAATACAGCCACTATACGTCATAAAAGAGGAACATTGTTATAATGTAGACAATTGCAGAGGATTTAAATATGTGTCCTTTTCTAGTGTATTGCAGGATAGGTACAATACAAAGTACCTTGTGTTTGTTAGGAGTTGATTTCTATCGCATTTGCCCCTGTCAGCGCTTTGGGCCATAAAAGGCAATGAGCTATGACAAGAGTAGAAGTTAATACCCTTGTAATAAAATGAATTTTTATTACATGATTGGTGGGGGCTTGCGGCTATGACAAGAACAGGGGCTTTGACAAAAGTGTACAGTAACTGGTACCGTGGCTCTGTCGGTCACACACGTCCTGTCTAAACTGGCAGTAATGAGAAAGGCTTTTGCTGCTTGATGTCCGCCATTACTTTCTTTAAAAACTGACAAACCCCCCACTTTTTTTGGTTTTGTTGTTATTTAAACCTGGAGTAGATGAGGAGTGCTAGTATACTGCAGCATTCCTTCGCACAATGTGAAGCAGTAGTGTAGAACTATGCTTGGCCTTTTAAAATTTTGGTTTGCTTTTGCTTTTGTTATATTTTTGTGTTTTTTGTCGTTTTTTGTTTTTGTTTTTTCCTTTTCTCTCTGCGATGTGCCATGACACTGTGCTCGCTCTTTCCATGCATCCCGTGTGACATCACCCTGCTCTGACCAATCAGCTGTTGGTGAAGGGGGTGAATGAAACTCTAGTAGCTCAGAGAGTTGTTCCTGCACTTATTACTCTCTCCAGTGACCCAGAAATGTAAGTCTATTCCTGCCTTGTTCATCTGGCATTCCCTCCAGCCTTGGCTCCTTAAGCAAATCCCCTCTGTTTTCACTTGGTAGTTCATTGCTACACCTTTACATTTGAAAGTAAACATGTGTTGTGTTTTGTGTGGCAAACACAAAACCAGACATACCAAAAATTACCAGTGGCCTTTGTTCAGCCTTTTTTAGGTTCCTCATGTACCTCAAACACACCACAGTAGTCGCTATCAGTAAATAGGACACACAGTATGCTGACACTAGAATGTTAGGCCCTGGTGCTCTAAATTATCCGTTAACTAATTTCAGCAGGCTTCTGGGATTTAGATTTTCAACTATATATACTTACAGACATTCCAGTACACAGTGTGTTCCACGTCTATTCATTCAGATCAAATTGTTTATTAAAATTCTCAGAATTAATTCTGCCCCATTCGCAAAGCTTTCTGTTAATAATCATGACACCTGTTTTGGACCGTTAAAGAACCATTTCAGGAATATCAATCTGTATTTTGTTCACAAAAACAGAATAAGGACCAAAAAGGCATATTGATAGGATTTTTTGATCTGGGCACATAACAAAACTCCATAAACATCTGTTATAGTTTTGTTCAGTATCTTTTGATATAGCTGTATAAGCAGTGTGGGTGACTCTTTGAAGCCAAGGAGGAGGGTGTGTGCTTTGCTGTAAAGTAACCCACTAACCTCTCTCACAGGTGGCTGATGTCGCTAACCAATCGCTTGCATGTTAGGTGACCGAAAGTTTGGCTGCCCATCCACAGTCACAGCTAGCCCAGGTCTTCGCTCCATAATTTATACCTGCCCGTTTCTCTTTTGCATTTTGACCGGTTGCAGCAGATTCTGCGAGGCATGAGCGAAGCCTTAATTGACAAGAGAGTAGCTCCAGCCCTTGTTACCTTGTCCAGTGATCCTGAATTGTGAGTTAATGCAACCCTGAGACCGTAAATAAAACCCTCTGTTTCTTTAGCATTGTTTTGGTTTGGTTTCCACTGACATCTGAATGAACATATCAATGATTCCATGCTTGCATACAATGCCAATTACTTTAACAAATTATTATTATTTTTTTCTTCTAGTAAGATTATTTTTTTGGTCTTTGCTTGTTGATTAGTTTCAGCAGACGTGACGTAAACATGATTGTGTATTTTCCTATTTTTCCAGTTCTGTAAGGATAGCTACAATACCAGCGTTTGGTACGATCATGGAGACAGTTACGCAAAAAGAGGTACGCGTTTCCAGCTTGTATTAATAATACATGGACTTAATTAACAGTGTTCATTATGCTGGTATCACCTTAACCAGTAAGGTTCAGTTTAAATGTGAAATATTTCCACCCACCCATCACTTTTTACCAATAAAATCCAGAGACATTTCAGGAAATAATCTTGAATTGTTGAACCAGTTTGTCTCTCTTGTCAACGTGAGTATGAAATAATTATGTCATTAAGCTGGTGGTTCTGAGTATCCTGGATATTTTCCACTGCAGTACATCTAGTAAGCTGTGGATGCATGCAGTGGACACAGTGGAGGCACCAGTACATGTAGAGGCTTGAATACTGAGTCCAGTGCTTTTGATTGTTTTAGCTGTTGGAAAGAGTGAAGATGCAACTGGCCTCCTTTTTAGAAGACCCCCAGTATCAGGATCAGCATTCTTTGCAGATGGAGATCATCAAAACATTTGGAAGGGTTGGACCGAATGCTGAGCCCAGGTTCAGGGATGAATGTGAGTGACTCCGATACAGCGTTCCTCAATCTGTCACCTTACTGGTAAAGTGCAATCGTCACTCGGACGTAGTGTTCACTGGATACAACTCTGCAGTGACGTACACAGCAATCCAATGAGGACCACTGGTCTAGGCACTAATTCTGAGCGGTTTATACAGGGTTTACTCATGCTTCTGCAAAACAAGAGGTCATGGATGTCATCTTTAAGCTGTGTTGTAGCTCGGGGAATCAAAACAAAAAAATTTTTTTTTTTATATATAATCAAACAAGCAAAGAATGAAACACAAAAGATGAGACTGCTCCTTCTGTTTCTGGGGCTACTGTGTCTTGGCATGCGATGAAGAGCCTCTAGCGCTACAGAAATGCAGAAGATTAACAGAGCAGAAGGATTGGGGGTTTGTTTGTACATGTTTGTAAACATTGAACACATTTACACAGCAAAGTCAAAAGTGACCATTAACAATTTTAAGAGTAAGGGGGGGTTGCTTTGTCTCACCTTGCTGAAACAAGGTGTAATTACGTCGTTTGGTTTTCTTTGCATTTGTTTTTGTTTTTCAGTTGTGCTTCCTCATTTGCACAAGCTGGCTCTCGGTAACAACACGCAGATGGTGGAAAGCAAGAGGCAAGACATCGCCATGCAGCTCTTTGAAGCCTACAGTGCACTGTCCTGTTGCTGTATCCTTTTCACTACGAATTTATAGTTCCATAAATCTGATTTAAACTATGCACCAACTTTTATTACAGATAGTAATGCCATATACTGCTCTATGAATTAGCTTTTGTCATGATACTGACCTCAGTTATCTGAGTGATATTTGAAACTTCCACATGTGTTGAACATCAGATGTGAACAGTGTGTTTTTCTCATGTCTGTGCCATCAGTGCATCAGAAAAACAACAAATACTATTACAGGTTTTTGTTTCATAAGAATAACTCTTTGAAAATGGGAATAGTCTGTCGTTTTGGTCGCATTTCCCAGCACATGCGTAGGTTTCCCACATAATTGTAAAGCCTTGACATGCTTAAGGCTAGATTCGGTTCCAGACAGCCACCTGAGGTCAAACCTTAGCAGTGTCCAACACATTATGGTTTCCAAACCTACCACAGCAGATGTCAGCTGATCACTTTGTTTATTATATATCTGCTATAAAAGCAGGATGTGGGCAAGTAAGATTTGCCTGTGGTCCTGTTAATTTGGACCAGGGGCAATGATGTTACACTGAAAGCAGCAGATTATATATATATATATATATATATATATATATATATATATATATATATATATATATATATATATATATATATATATATATATATATATATATATATATATGTGTGTATGTGTGTGTATGTATGTATGTATGTGTATATGTATACTTTGGGAGGACCCTTGGGTTATAGCTAAAGTAGTTAGCACCATGTGTTTTTTCATTGTGGTATTATAGTAGTTGTTGCTATCTTGGCAACATACATGAAATGAACAGGTAGGCTCCTTAACAGTACTCTCTCAGTTATTTCAGAAGACTTGATGGTAAACCATTTTATGCCAGGTCTGAGGTGTCTAAGAACTGATATGGAACATCTTTCCCCTGAACATGAGGTGCATTGTGGAATGTTTACTCGGTTAACATCTATGGTTTATGCCACTATAATAAAGGGTTTTTTTTTGTGGATTTTTGTAGGTATGCATACTTAAAAGAACAAAGGGTTCTCTTTTTTTTTTTTTTTTTTTTTTAATATTTGAGTTTTCATCTGGGTTTAGGCACTTGGGCGATCCACCATGGTAACCCTGTGTAAGAGATTTGTATTTGATATGTTAATCAAGGTAATAGAGATAATAGATTTGGAGATTTGATTTAGTAATCTGTGCTGAACCTGCTTACTGGGGAACTTCTGTCTTGTCATTTCTGGCACCTTCCCGATACACTAATTGAAATATAATGGTTAAAAATATATATTTTAAAGTAACAAATTGGTGTAATAAATATGTACACTTGGCTATTTAATAGTTACCAAAACAAGAGCAGGCTTTTCCTCACAAAAGCTTGAGGAGTTGAACCCTAAATATGATGCATAACTTATTCAGTTGGTTCAAGGTAGAATGTTTTAACCATAAGATACATTTTAGGTGCTGACAAGTTAAGAAGGACTGCTTCACACACACCTTGAGGTTAAGCGCTTTTGTGCACATTTATTTACACTAACAAATAAACAAAGCAAAAACACAAACAAAATAACTCCCATCACCAGGTTTCTTTCAGACCCAAGGCTGCAGAGCTGTCTGACACCCCCTCCTGCCTCTGTCTCCCAGCTATCCGTTTTACTCAAAGCTTTTTTCCTTGATTCCTCCCCCCCCCCCCCCCCCCAACACTCTTTCATAAATAGGTTGTTGTATTTTTTTATACCTGTAATTGCATAGTGATCAGATACTGATTTCATGTTTTTAAAAATACTGTACAGCTTTATGCTGTAGCTTGTCTAATTTATAATTTAAATTATAATTTAACACCTTAAATACATGGTTATTTAGTTTTATGCATAAATTGTCACCAGATTACAATTTTCATATCCCAGCTCTTTTAAAGAAATGTATTGGATTTAAATAACTATTCATTGCAGTTTCCCAGAACTCATAATCCACATGAAATTTGTTTTTAATAACATGTCCAAATTAGGGCTTAAATGACACGTTACACTCAGTTAGATGCTTATCTTAAACACAATGTTGTCATTGTAATATTTAGAAGGCAAATGTTAATTTTATTCAAATTTCAGTCATGTGGTTCTGTGAACTGTAAAGTAAACATTTAGACCACAATCTGTAAACATGTGCACACATACAGTAGCTAACAAATTACAGGTTGATATCCAACATTTACTGCAAAGTAAAATGGAATGCTATGTAAAATTACTTTGTGGTTGTAGCAAACCAAAATATTCCCAGAGGTGTTAGCTGGCATGCTGTTTAATTCAGGTACACTCGGTTAGAGAGAGCTCTCAGTTGTTAGTCTGTTCTTGTTGCACTTCCTCTTGTCATTTCACTTTGGCAATATTTTCAAGGTCATGTTACAGGTTGTAAAGCAGGGAAGCATCTGTTGGTTTATGACAGGAAGGAACTTTTGAAGAATGGGGACAGCCTCACTTTGTATACAAATACACATATTAACAGTGCTGGGACAAATATCTGAATATTCAAACTAATATTTTTAACATTATTCAGATACAACAATCAGATGTTCGTATTCACCAGAAGTGACAAAAATACCTTGCACTTATTTACTGTCTTACCAGAATTTGCGCAAGTTTCAAAAACTAGCAAATGAAAATGATCTCTGTGTGAGATTTTAGATAGAAGTGACAAAAATACCAGAGAGAGAGAGAGCAATACAGCAACTCTGGAGCCTCTAATTTAAAAGTGCCTCTAATTTTAAAGTTTTAGACAGCAATAAGTAAACAAACCAGATTATGCACATGCATAGTGATCTCTATGGAAAGCCATCTGGGATAAAAATGTGTTGTGCTGCTTTAGAGCAAGCCAGAATCTCATGGGACAGAAAAAGGTCATGTCATTCTGAAATGTCTCGCTTAAACAGTTCCCAGCTTCCTGAATAATGTTGTGAAGTGATTTTTATATAGACTGTATATGCTTTATGAATGTAATAAATGAGAACCAAAGTGATGAGTTTTTTTTTTCCCCTTCACTTTACAATGCCATTTCTATGTTTTTGTTTTATTTGAAGTGTTTAAGTAAAATTTCAGTTTTCGTTGCTTGTTCAGCTACAAAAAGGCACAAGTAACCCTCATGTTATTACTTTATGAAACCATGTCGATGGCCGCTGTTTACTGTGAAGAAATGGCAAGCAGTGAAAATAAACAAAATAATGTTTAACTTGACCTGCTATTTGATATCCTTTGTTTTGTAGTTAATTCACTGGGGTAAAGTAAGTCCTACACAACTTATTCTTTACTCCTGGGATATTTTTCTATTTTAACGTGTTTCATATTGTAACGTCTTGCTGTAAAATAAAGGCTCATGCACAGAGGCCACGCCCCCTTGCCCCTGCTGCTATGCTCTCTCTGCCTGCATCCAGAGCAATATAATGGCTTTTATTACTTTTTGAAAAACAAATAGATATCTGAATAAAATATTTAAATTGAGTGAATATCCGAACATTAAAATCCTGTGTTCGTCCCAGCACTACTTATAAAACAGTTTAATTTAAAAAAGAGCGGTTTCTAAAATATGTATTGTACATTTATATGGGTTATATTTAATATAAGGTTTTCTGAAGCAAGAACCGCGGTAAAAGTTGCCTCAGGTGATCAGTCATTGCAGTTTCCATCTGAATTGTAAATCCTACTCCGTTTAAAGGGAAGCAGTATTTTGTGCTACATCGTCCCTAAGATTTTTCTTTCTTGCCTGTTTAATCTACTATTATGTGTGTTCTGTATGGTTCTGTGTGGTTTCCTATTGAGAGAATTCTTTGTCATGCTTACTAATTATCTCAGCTTCTGAAAAGACTACCTGCTGATTGAGAGAGTGTGATACTGGCTGAATGAGAGAGTGTGATACTGGCTGATTGAGAGTGTGATACTGGCTGAATGAGAGAGTGTGATACTGGCTGATTGAGAGAGTGTGATACTGGCTGAATGTGATACTGGCTGACAGAGTGTGAGTGGTCTTATCAAAAGCTACATTCTTAATCATGTTCTTGTTTATCTTTCAGGTTATTTTAAGTTCCATGATAAAGGAATGCGAGCAAAAGGTGGAAAACAAGTCGGTTCATGAACCGCAAGGGTAATAGCACTTGTCTTCCTTTGAACTAATATTGTGTGAAGTGTCATGTGTGGTCATATGAATAAACAAGGTAATGTGATGTGTTTTTATGCAATTTTATCCCGTCACATTTAGTGTTTTTTTTCTCACTCTTTAAACCTTGCAGCAGGAGTATTTTAGATTTGTGAAGTTAGCTTTTGTCTTGAAACTTACCTGGGGAATAGGTCCCAGTGTCTAGTTTTAAAATATGGAATTCTGTTATTAGATAATGCAAAGCTTCTCTCAAACCTCAGGAATACAAATTTAAGCAGTTTGGTGGACAGAGCTTTATCACTGTATCACAGAGGACGGAAAACGGCATCTTTAAATAAATAAATAAATAAATCCCTGAATAAATCTCAACCACAGATGTATTTTATAGTTGTTTTCCTCTACATCACTGAGCTGCAGAGTAATATCACAATGTGGGTTTTAAAAAGAGAAGAGTGCCTGGGAGAGAATGCAAAGAACAAGCTGAACATTGTGCATCCCACCCCCCCCCCACCCCCTTCTGATTGCTGTGTTGTGCCCTTATTTGTAGTTACATTCAATGTTGCCACTTTCAGTTAATTAAGGAGCCCATCACCACTGCTCCATTTTCTAGTGTGTAAATTTGTGAAGGTCACAAAATGACATTTTTTTTTTAAATGTATATATGAATATGATGCATATTTTCTAGACAGGTTATTGCTGTCTGTATGCAGTAATTATCATTACATTATTTTACATACATCTAAATAATATTTTCTCTGATATGTAATTAAACTTGGTAAAGACATTTTTGTAGCACAACTTACTGAAGTTATCAGAATACGAGACTGAAGAGAGTCTGTCTTGATATCCTTAACCAGACATTTACAATGTCAAAATTGGGGATGCACTGTACCTACAGTGGATGTAGATTCACTTTTGTTTGATGCCAATACCTCTACTGTTTGCAGTCAGGGCAGTGAATACAGTATTTATCTGACCTACTTGTGTACTAAAGGTGTTTTTAATTGTTTATTTGTATTGCGCCCTGAAAGCATAACGCTGCATTTCATAGAATGGGTTTCCCTTTTTCTTACAGTTCAATGTCCATTGCTGCAAGTCTTGTGAGTGAAGACACAAAGACCAAGTTCCTCAACAAAATGGGTCAGCTGACCACCTCTGGGGCCATGTTGGCCAATGTATTCCAGAGGAAGAAGTGAAGTTGAAGGCCCTGCTCTCACCTGACACTAACACGGGCCTCCTGCGGTCCAACACCTGAACTCAACTTGAATTCGGTCATCTGCCTTGTTTGATTATTATTATTATTATTATTATTATTATTATTATTATTATTATTATTATTATTATTATTATGTTTTCTGGTGATAATTTTATTCAAACTTCCAAAGAAGTGTGCATTTCAGTTGGTTTAATTTGCTGTATTTCTGTTGTATTTTGTTTCAATTTATTTTTTTTAATGTGTGGTCAGTTACAAAAAAAATAGTTACATTTGCTCCTCCCTGTCTTGTCTCAATTGTTTTTTGTTGCTGTGTTTCTGACATGGTTTTTATAAAGTGGGTAATAATATTTTGGGCTTAATTTTATTTATTTTTTGACTTGGTTTAAAAGTAAATAACTGTATAATACACTGAATTATTAGATCGGTACCTGTATAATGTAAATTTGAAGTCAATGTCATGAAGTAATAAAAGTGAAGAACACTTGTGTACTTAAATTGTGATAGTCATGCAGACTGCTTTTTATTATATAGTTTCGTAAGCCATCAGCCCTGTGCCTTCTGTAATAATACAACACTCACAGGCTTAAAACAGGATTGGGTTTATAGCAAGGCAGTCACATCTACATCCCCAAGTATCATGCAGAAATATCCATAATCGAATGACATAAGACTTTTAAGTATTGCTGGCAACTTCATGTGAATTCCTGCAGAATCTCCTAAGAGTAACAGTACAAGAGTAAAGAATACATTTTTAATGAAAGCTCTAGTTACACCAATGCCCACGTATTCACAAAGAGGAACACTGTTTGGAATTGGTATAGGTCTGAATTTACAGCTGTTATTTTGTAGTGTTGAATGATATTGTAAAGATCACTTGGATAGTTACAGATGTATTGGAACGAGCAGTGATGTCTCTGTATGAGTTTGAATTTTTTTTTTTTTTTACTATGCCAACAGTAGAATTTGGAAAATACACACACTGGAAAGTTAGAGAGGCATGTGATTAATAAGGGAAAACAATAGGTTTAGGTGTTTTATTGTATATATTTTCGTGGTAAGAGAGCAATGCAGTATGTCCAGCACAACAAACCTCAGGTAAGGTTGGTGTTAATGTGAATTACCTGTGTTGGCAAAGACTAATACTTTGAGGGAGGGACGTAACAGTAGGCTCCCATTGTTTCTAATGGACCTTTTTGTATTTCTGTTAACTTTACTCAAGCTGGTGTGGGTAATGTTATTTCAAAGATCCAAGCCATTGGCCAGTGAGCTGAGCACCACTAGGACACAAATTGCCAACAATACTACCCACATCCACTGAAATACCTGCCAAGTTGAATTACTCCATAGCGTGTACCATTCAACCAGTCATATCTGTGAAGCGCGTAGGGGACTTCTGAAGCACTTTGTACTTATTGGTGCTGCTGCTGGCAGGGAGGACAGGCTGCTGGTTAGTTTGTGTTTTTTTTTTTTTTTTTTTTTTATTTTTTAAAAGGCAATTTTCACTTTATTCTGAATTAAATGCTTCCTGATGGCAGAACGGCATAAAACCTTCAGTAATTTACTTACCTGTAAATATCACATAAGAGAGAGGTGGCTGGAAGTAAGTTAATTGTGAAAGTCTTATCTACCCATGTGATTCTGCTGTTGTCAGATGTAAGATGCCAGAGGCTGGGTCTTGGGAGAACAAACTACATGCAGTTTGGAACATTTCTGTCAAAAAAAGTCATTTTAAACTAATAAAATGGATGTATGTGTGTATGTATCTTGGTTTCTTTTGTTTTAATAAATCACTGTACTTCATTTCGAGCTTACTAATCTATTGATTGTAGTCACCATGGGCAAGGGTGTCTTCTAAGAAATAAATAATAATTGAATTAATGAAGGGATTCCTTTATTACTCCCCATTAGAACTGTTTGTACCATGCATTGTTCACATACGATTACACTGTGTAACAATTATTATTATTTTTTTTGTTCCTGGGTAGTAAGTGTTATTTCCTAATTGCTTATGCCTCAAAAGTAAAGAAAATGGCTATTATTCCCCACAGACTTTGCTTTTGTGACCAGGACAGTGATATTTTGAAATTTACCTATTTTCCAGAACATTCCAGATAGATTCAGTGCTGAGTAAACTTGGAGTAACTTCTAGAACTTTCCAGTAGTATAAATGGTAGTATAAATACAGGGGCCTTAAGCCCACCAGTTCAATTTAGTTCCAGCTGCCTAAGTGGATACAGATCTGCATTTCTCTGAGATGGCATCAAGAGGCTGCAATGGTGGCATTCCTGATGGGTCTCCAAGGCGGTTTTACCAAGTTTCCCTGCCATTTTTGCCTTTGGGACAGCAGGGACACCAAGGTGCACTACCACAGGCGGGACTGGCCACAGTGGACCGAGTTCTCTGTGGGGAGGAACAACGTCAAGTGGCAGCTACTGGTGGACCCCTGGAAGGTGCTGATGCCACCACTGCACATCAAATTGAGCCTTATGAAACAATTTGTCAGAGCTCTAGATGAGTCGGCAGCCTTCAAGTACCTTCAAGACTTCTTCCCTAAGCTGTCTGAGGCAAAGGTCAAAGCTGGTGTCTTCGTCGGACCACAGATAAAGAAGATCCTGGAGTGCAATGAATTCCCCAAGAAGCTCACTAGTAAGGAGAAAGCGGCTTGGAACAGCTTTGTCACAGTGGTTCGGAGCTTCCTGGGCAATCACAAGGCCGAAAACTATGTGGAGCCGGCTGAGACTCTGGTGAAGAACTACAGCACAATGGGCTGTAGGATCTCCCTCAAAGTCCATATCCTTGATGCTCATCTTGATAAATTCAAGGAGAACATGGGAGCGTACTCGGAGGAGCAAGGCGAGCGCTTCCACCAGGATATACTGGACTTTGAACGCCGCTACCAAGGACAGTATAACGAGAACATGATGGGAGACTACATTTGGGGGCTGATTCGTGAAAGTGATTTACAGTATAATCGCAAATCTCAAAAAACTACTCGCTTCTAAATCTTTTGTAGTCATTTTTGTATTACTTTAGTATAAATACATGTTAATTTGGATTCATATGTTGTTTTTTTCTGACTTTATGTGAACGAAAAGACACAAATTCGCCAGTTTTCTCATTGGAAATAGGTACATTTCAAAATATCACTGTCCTGGTCACAAAAGCAAAGTTTGTGGGGAATAATAAACATTTTCTATACTTTTGAGGCATAAGCAATTAGAAAATAACACTTACTACCCAGGAACAAAAATTGTGTTACATAGTGTTATCAGTGCAGTCATATTACATTACTTCCAGGACACCTTTTTCATTCTGTCTGAAATAGTTTTAATGTGGTTGATCGTTGTATCAATTAATACAATAATAAAGCTCACATTTTAAGGGATATAGTCAATAAAACACTGCCTAAACTTTAAACGAATACAGCAAATTGCTAAAATTCACCCCTGACGAAGCTGCACAAGAAACTTTTATGAATAAGGCCAAATGTTGATCTACTCTACTGGTTAGAAATATTTTCATAGCAGGACGAAAACAGGTGAAAACACAGCTCTCTTGAACAGAGGCTGCAGTGATTTTGCATGTTCTATCAGCTTCCGATTGCATTACAAGTTCTCTTGGAACAAACCATTTGTCAAAAGGCCCGCTGTTCTTTTAAACACTCTTAAATGTACTGGATACTGGCCACATATGTAATTATTTTATTTTGTTTTTATTTTATTTGATTACCTGTTTAATTGCTTTAGAATTTAATTAACAGGATAAACGTTAAAATCTTTGCTAAGGGCAGGCTGCAGTCTGTGTGGAGAAACCTGTGTGGGTAAGATAAAGGGTAGTGTGTAAACCTTTTTTTTGTTTGTGTTTATAAAAATAAGTGTTTTGTGACTGGTAAATAGTTTAGCTGTCCAGTTTATTAGTTTAAGAGCTGGATTATTTTTCTTTTATTTCTGTAAAATAATAAAACGGCACAAAAGTGCTTTAAAAACTTCAAATTTTGTGTCTGGATCTGTTTAAAAGGGGCACAATAAGTGAAATCTTTCACATATGGTGGCAGTGGTAAAAAGCCCTACGGACCCAGCAGAAATAAACATGGATATAAAAGAGATGATCAAAGTGATCAATCAGGCCATGGCAGCACAAAAAGAGACCAACCGGGAGTGGAGACAAGGGGGGGTTGCCAGAACTGGAGGTGTCGGAGCTGCTGCTGGAAAGAGTGGTGTTGCCTGCACCACAACAAGAGTTGCCCCCGCAAGTTCCCACTGTCAGCTACGGAGAAGGGGTGGAGGTGAGGAGCCCACTTACCCCCACAGCCCCGACCACCACCCCTCCAATACATTCCGGTGCCACTGGGTACGGTCCCTTGACCCATACTTCCGGACACCCTGTGATGGACCTAGCGCCCAGGTCCGTACATCACTATGCACAGTTGTTCGCTTGGTCTTAATGCTGACGTTTTTTTTTCACAACATGCTACATGGATCAGTTTAGAGAACTTACAAATACAGGGTTTAGAAACATGTACCTTGTTTAAATAATGTCTGATTCTTGAAGTACACTTTTGTGACACTACAGTTGTTCCCTATGGTGGCTCTTTGAGGACGTGTTATCTTCTGATCGTGACATAATACACGTCTGTTTTTTCTACTGTCCTTAATGTGCCACCATAGTTCCCAGTTCTCATCTATTCATTTAGAGATTTTACCCACAGAGCACAATCCATAAGCTTTTATTTTTGAAAGAATTGCATGATAATACTGTATTACAAGTGGTAATATTTAGCAGTTACTGATTATGTAACATACTTATCATGCAAGGAATAGATTCAACTAGGATGCTTATAGGAGGCACCAAACTTCTTTGTGGCTATAAGCTACATGTACTGTAGTGGTCTTCTCTAGCTCTGGAATTCTGAAGGAAACATCTTTGCAGAATATACCGTAGGATGTTTCTTTTCCAGTGGTGCTCCTTCTCTCTCCGGAAGGACGGAGCCACATGAAGCAAAGTGAAACAATGAGTCATTGACTTGGTTAAGATCCAAACCTAGCTCTTCTGGCTCTTATTCTGTTTCAGCTACACATACAGAAAGTGCAATAACATGGATGTTGCCATGGCTGGGAAAGCCCTGGGGAAAATTACGTTATTTTCAGGGTTTATTTAGAAGACATCTTTATCCAAGGCAACTTACAGATACTAAAGTGTGTGAGCTATGCATCTGCTGCAGAGTCACTTACAACAACATCTCACCCGAAAGAGAGACTTGCTCAGGGTCACAGAATGAGTCGGTGAGTGAGCCACGATTTGAACCGGGGACCTCCTGTTTATAATCCCTTTTCTTTAACCACTGGACCACACAGCCTCTTTGTTCAATCTTAAACTTCATGTTTATAATTATTTTAGTTCCCAATCCTCTAAAAACTGATGTACTCAAATTTCAGTACAATAGGACAGTAATATCTACTGTATGTAACAGAGCCACATAAATAAACCCTGCCCATTTTATAATGACGGAATCAAAATCAAGAACAGCCTAATGTTTACTCTGCTTCACTAAGGGTCTTGTTTCCTGCAGGCCTGCTACATTGTTGTAGTTTTGGTTTATGTTTTAGGGTATGTAGAAGTAGCCAGAACTGAAGTATTTCTCATGGAGAGGACTGAACAGAAACACATCGGCCATTTTAAAAAGTAATGTATTTGTCATGTGTACTGGTTTTATTCAAAGCTTAACCTGCAGTATTGAGAAACATACACAGTACCATGTGATGCAATGGGTCAGCAACCCTACTGCCATTTTTTGTACAGAACATTCATGTGTTTTAATGGCCCTTGTTACTTCCACAGGAATGGATAGAAAAGCAGACAAAACAGTTCTCAATTCTGATTATAGGCAAAATACATTTGTTTCCATGCTGTAACTGCAATATAATTAGGGTTTCTGGTTTTCGGGTTTTATTTTTGATCACATGATGTCCCTTTAAACATATTTTGAGCTGGTTCGCTTTCTTAATTAAACACTATTTACCAAAGGAAGTTGTTTCTTTTTTACCCTTGTATCATGATGAGTTAACAAACGCCGTGGATTGATCTCACCTGATTCTATTTGAACCTACATTTCGTTCTGGCTCTAATCGCCAAAGTCAGTTTATTAATTTCCACTGCATTAGTTTCTAGTAGTGCGTACCTAATTTTTAAACAATCTGGTATTCAGTTAAGGCTTAACAACTATTAATTAAGGTTTAAAGGGAGGGAGAGAGAAGGAAAATAAAAACCAAAAACTAGAAGCCCTAACTATAAATGAAACCCTAGATCACCACATGCCCCAGTTGTGCCATTCATGTAAAAATATAAGTGTGATGAAGGGATGAATAGAGATTCAACAATTTGTGGTAAAGAACATTGACGTTTTTTAAAAAATGGAATAACCAGTTCTCTCAATTTGTCTGGTCTTTATTGATCTGACAGTTTATAAAAAATAAAAAAATGCCACCTTCTTGGAAAGTTATGGTGAGGACATAGTAAAGAATGTTTAAATAAAATGTGTAATGTCAAGCGATTTGAAATAATAACCCTGAGATTATTTACCTTTGGATTGTGACATATATTTTTTCCTTGTCCTTGATTATCCAACGGAAAAATGCTACATTTATAAACCAAACCTTATTTTCTAGCACATGCATACATAAATACTCCATATTCCAACCAGGTATTGTTTAAAACTCAAATTTGAAAGTCATATAACATGTAATGGATGATCTGTAATTGTGAATAAAAGTGAAACAGAAAGAAGCTTTTCATGGTTTCTATTCCCTGTCCAATAATACATTTCATAGGGGTGTCGTTTTTTTTTCCCCGCAGATTTTCATCAAATCTACCTGTAAAGAAAAATAGGTGGGAAATTCCATGGTAAAGTGCTTTTTTCCCATTTTAACAAGTTTACATCTATTGTGTAAAACCATAACCTTAAAAACACATCAACACAAAGGAATGTGTTTATTCAGGACAATGTGTTTTGAAGTGATTTACTGTATAATGCAATTCTGACAGCAATGATTCTGGGCTGTACAAAGCTGATTTGATAGAAACTGGGCGAACCAGAATCCTGCCCCCTGGTGCTGGCCAATCCAAAGAATCTGCTGGAAAACACGACATAGCTGCAAGTGGCTGCCTCCGTCAGTTAGTGAATTATAGTTCGGCACTAACCACCTCATAGCCCTTGCAGTGGAACTCTATTATTTGCAACAGAGTTAATTAAAGTATTGGTGCTTATTTCCCTACATTTTAATTGTATAATTGCCAGGCTCATTGTGTATTTACATATTGCAAAGTTGTATCACAAGTAAGCTTGGTATACTAACAATGGTATTAAAATAGTACATCAGTGTATAATACTTTCTCAAACTAAATGTTTGAATCAAAGTTAATGAATTGGTATTGATTGACGTGGAGCAGGTTGAGTAACTGCACGTATCCAAGGTAAACACATTTTGAAAATGATGCGCTCTGCAAATATTACAACAAATATAAATAGTTGGCTATGGAAACACAGCATTTGTGTCTTTAATTGTGTTAGTCTGCTGTAGTTTAGTGGGGGGGGGGGATGAAGAATAAGGAGAAGCTTACAGTCTTGCATTAACTAGAGATTACTTTTATAGAATAAAGTAGTGGCTTGAGACATTGCTTTTGCACTAATGTCTCAAAAGTAAATCAGGGACTTCACAAAATGCTGCAGACTCAAGCTCCGTTGGTGAATTTGGCTTGTGTGATTAATGAAATAATGCAAATTGGTTCTAGGGTCTGAGCAGACACAGGTCTTGGTCTGCCTGGTAACAGTACCGACTTTAGGGGAAACATTACCTTTTATTAATCACATTCTATACTTAAAAAATTTATTGGTTCAGTGTTTTTATAGTGCTATTAACAGTTACCTGCTTGCCTGTAATTTAGTCCATCAGCCACAAGATGTCAGTATTAAGTATAATGCGCAGGGTTATTGTGTTTGTGGACACTTTTGCATAGTGGTTAAGATGCTCACTCGCGTGCGTGGGGTTGCCAGTTTACTCCCAGCCTCGGCTCTGTTGCATAAACAATAATTAAACACTCATGCCATTACTGTTTTTACCATTCATCATCTTTACTACAAACTACAGATTAGCAGTTTATTAAACAAAACTGTGTTGATGGCTACTGGTATTTAACTTTATGCATTGCAGCTTATATCATTGACGCAATGTTCTCGTCTTCTGAACAGCTCATATGAAATACGCCATAAATTAAAAAGTATATATACAGGTATTTATCTATTTTAAAAGTATGCTAACATATATCCTGTATGACATATTTGTAAAATATTGAAACATTAAATTGTTCATGTTCTGAAAATCCTTCAGTTACCTTCAGGAACTTGTGAGTTGGTTGGGGTGGATACAAAATATAGACCAGTCTCAGATTGGCCAGACATTGACCAGGTCAGCTAGTAAGAGATTTAAAGAGAAAAGGGACAGCGGCATAAAGAAAACAAACCCCCAATCCATACTCCAATCCATTTAGAGTTATATGAAAGGAATTTAATAATAATATCACACTGACTGAAACAGAACTGAAACTATAAAGAAAATGAAATTGCTACTGACATCAGAATAGTTAAATTAATTTATATAAATACAGCATGTTATTAAAATAAAAGCAAATTCCCCTCGGATTTTCACAGGTTCAGTACAATCCTATATTTTGTATCGGTATTCTGTGAAAGCACGGCAAAGCAGGGTAAATCCTGGAGAAGTGTGACAAACGTTCTCTGCAGGTGTAATTGAAGCATTCTGGTTGTCACTGTGGCTTTTCTCTGAGAATGGTTTCATATAATTATTTGTTAAAAGGACCTCATGGAACAAAGATTTGTTAGAGTTCTGTAATGCAAATTCTACTTATTCCCCAGCATCAATGCTTCTCTGTGGTTTGATATACTGTAGACTCCTAAAACAAAACTCTACACTAAAGCACTGCATTTGAAAAATGGATTACCACTACTATATGAATAATTATTTTGAATTAAACAATTGGTGATATGTTGTTCAGTAAAGCCAAAATAACCCTGACATACCAATTCCAAGCATGCTTTAAACACGCTCCATCTCCATATTACAGTGATGGTATTCCAACATCACAATCCTAGAAAGAGGGTGCAATCTAGCTTCAGTCAGATCATGTGGCCTACAACAGATAGCAGGATAAATCATTGGATCTATTGCATTGTATTTGAAAAAAAAAAAAAAAAAAAAAAGAATACAAAAAATGTGAAGAACCAAATGATTCTGGAACACCAGTAATAATGCTAATAAGAGACAATAAAATTGATTTGAAAAGACTGGGTAATATTTCATTAAGCATCAGGCAATTCACCTAAATCCTACCCTGAAGAACTACCCCTGCCATGCAAGCTTCCAGACGAGAATCCATCTACTATTGGCACTACTGCACCTAGAAATACTATTAAGTGCCCTTTACTAAAGCAGGAAATGGTTTACATAATATTACTTGAACGGATTAGAGAAAGTTTTTACTCAGTGGGAACTCCAGTATTGTGAAATCATTGCTGTTCAGAATAGGTCTAGCTTGTAAATCCCATGGAAACCCCATTTCAAATAACCTCAAGAAGAAAGAATCATGGGGGCGCGATTCACTTATAAGTAACTGCGCACTATGAAACAGCTATATACAGTAGCACAACCTGCATATCATCAACAAGGACGTTGCTTTAAAAAAAATAAATACATAGAAAAGATCAGTGATGTGGAGGGAGGGGCTTGTGATATGTATGCAAGTTCCTCAAAAGTAGATCCTGTAAGAGCTCACAAGAATGAAGAACTACACGTACAGAGCGTGGGTGACTGCATGCCGACGACCAGGCTGTCAGGAAATACAGCGCACTTGTGAATTTCAGGGTTTCAAATTCAGATACTTTTTTCCAATCTGCTTGCTCTTCTCACCAGAAAAAAATGCACAATAAGTGATTCATACGTAAAATAAGGGAACTCTGCTGGGTAGTGGAAATATATGTGTATATGTGTGTGTGTGTGTGTGTGTGTGTGTGTGTGTGTGTGTGTTTTATTATTATAATTTTTTTTTTTTCTGCTGGAAAGAAGTTGTTTGTTAATAACGTTAAAGAATGGATTTTACAGCAAAGTGGATTGCCCAAGGATGGATTATGCTTGTACTGCTGTGTCAGGTCAACGTTTACACCAAGGTATGTTGATTATTATTATTATTATTATTATTATTATTATTATTATTATTATTATTATTATTATTATTATTATTAGTAGTAGTAGTAGTTTATTTTATGTAAACTTTTGTAAACTGACTGGAAGGACCAATTTGTATTTAAGATTAATTATTCGTTGTGAAAAATGAACACAGAAAAACTAAATTTAAACTAAACTGTAAAGTTTATTTTTACTTTGAACATCTGAAAATGATTTAATAAATAAATACATAAATATAATGGCCTTACTATGGAGCACCACTTGTGCCAAAACTATCCAGCCATTCATTTGTCAATTTGTTTGTCAATTCGTAAATTGGTCTATTTGTCCAGCAATTCGTCCATAAATTTGTCAGTTCATACAGTAATTCATAAACGTATTTGTTAATTCATGTAATAATTAATTTGTCAATTCATTAATACGAAAGGCTTCCGTATTAATGAATTGACAAATTAATTAATGGATTATTAGATTAATTAACAAATACGTTTGTGAATTACTCTATAGATTGACACATTTATGGACGAATTGCTGGACAAATTGACCAATTCACGAATTGACAAACAAATTGACACATTTATTGCTGGATAGTTTTGGCACAAATGGCGCTCCATATTTTACAGTCAGTACTCTATTGCTTAGTAAGCAAAAACGTATTTGCAAGGTAACTGAAGTCTGTGCACCAAACATCTCTTTCCTGCTGTGCCCGTGCATGTTTCTCTGCAGAGCGTATTTTTCTCAGCAGTGGTTGAAGTAGCTCTGAAAATCTTGGCAAGATGTGAGCCAGAATTTGTGCAGTGCAAGCAGGATCCTTTTCAGAGTCTCACCAGTCAAGCTGTTCCTTTCCTTTTTCCATTGGCTTTGCATCAGTGAAAACACTAATTCTACATTTGTATTGTGACAGGGAACAGCAAAGAACTGTGCAATCTGTAACAGTGCTGAGTGACATTCAATGTTTTTGGACTTATCAAAATATTTGGCCCATTTTTGGAGTGCTAGCAAGTTCTTGAATTCTTCGTCACTTTTACAGCCTTCCACACATTTCCTGAAATGGCTGAACTGATCAAAGCACTTACCAAAACAACAAGAAAACGTTTTAAGTTTGGAACTCACTGTAGCTAGCTCAGTGTTGTTTACGTTATCGTCTTTGCCATGCTGCAGTTTGACGGTCAAGCAACATCTTCATATTTTAAGTGATGGAAACTCAAACTTTCAAAGTTTTTTTTTTTTTTTTAAATACCAATACAGTACTAGTAACATTTAATAGCAAACTGTATTTATCTTACGTACCGGTATTTAAATTTCAGCGTTTCCAGAAATATATTTTAAGGTGAATTGTCATACCTCCCATTAACATCTACATTATGCCACACTCGCTTTAGCGTTCAGGGATAAAGAACAGATTTTAACATGAAAATTGAAAGGTCTCATTTTGTTATGCAAATATCTTTGATTTATTTGTGTAGGTCAACTGAATTAAATCATTCCTGTTTATTTATTTATTTGGTATGTATGTATATAATGTATAGGCCTATATAATTTGTATTTATTTATCTATTTATTTTCAGTTTTTTTCTAGTCATGGCCAAAAAACAGAAATATAAAAATGATGAAGTCAGATCTTTTTTTAAATTGGTTACATGTTTTGACAATGTACATATTTGGCTTGTTTAACAATGTGTGTTATATTATAGTAGTACCAAACAATTGTTTTTGGTTTTGTTGTTTTTTGGTGGACGTGATACAAATGTATTCAGTGCATTTATCTGAAGCAAAACTAAAGGATTGCAGAGCACGCTATAACTAACGCAATACACCCAAGGCTTTTGCCGTTCACGAAATACGCAATCTCGTCTTTCAGTCTGTGAGCCGCTGTAGTTTAAATCCCTCCATTTAAAAACGTTCGATCAGAATCCTGATCTGATTGTGATCCTGCTCTGAAGCAAGATCGAGTTAGCAGCAGATTTTGGGCTCAGACTGAGCTCAGGATCAACCCTGATGCTTTTAGTACAACCCAATACGTCACAGGAGCATGGTCAAATCCGGGATCCAGTACAACCAGCCCCAATGAACAATGCAGTCGTTCGAAAATCCTTCCGGACAGAGATCGGTAGGCCAAAAAAGAGGACATGTCCGGGAAAAAACGGACGTATGGTAACCCAATACACACACAGCTTTCCAGGCAAATTGACAAGCTGAATCAGCAGTTAGAAACCTCTGGGTGCTTCCGGTTTGGCACTCAGGGCGGAAGTGCGATATCCGGGATCTGAAACAGATTTGTGGATCGTGTTTGGAAATTAAACGATGATTCTGAGTTCTGGGGTTTGAACCAAAAACACCACTGCATTCCAAGTAGAGCCAGAATATGCGCGCACCTTTCTTTTAACTTTCATTTTATTTTATATGTGTTATGTTTACATGGATTTTAAACATATTATTATTATTCCAGAAGATCAAAACAACTGGGTTCTCAGTTGCTGGTTACCATGCCATTGGGCTAGAAATTGTATTTCATCCAGATGGAGACACATCTGTTTCTGTTTAGGTGAAGACAATGTGCCAACATTGGATGTTTTTTTTGTGGTCCCCAGCTGAAAATTACAGCAACCGCTGGTGAGCTGGAACGTTTACTTTTTTTAAAATTGGATTCCCAGCAGATATACACTGGTTTACAGCAATTTGACATTTACAGTAGATAATCAATGTTGATTATAGGCTGTGTGGTCCAATGGTTAAAGAAACAGGCTTGTAACTAGGAGGTTTCCGGTTCAAATCTCAACACAGCCACCGGCTCATTTTGTGACCTTTAGCAAGTCACTTAACCTCCTTGTGCTCCGTCTTTTGGGTGAGAGGTTGTTATAAGTGACTCTGCAGCTGATGCATAGTTCACACACCCTAGTCTTGTATCTTGTAAAGCGCTTTGGTCCACTATGAAAGGCGCTATATAAAAATAAAGATTATTATAGAATTTTACAGCTCTGAGAAGTGCATTACTAGCTCTGATCAAGGTAGACCACTGAGTTGTTTTTATATACTGAAGGTATTGATAGGTATGCTGAAGTTTCCAGTAATTGAATCCTATTGGTTCTTTGGTATCTAATGGATGGGAAGTTACTTTGAATCACAAAAAGAAAAGAGGAAAGGAGTAGGCTGAAGCATTCAGAGCAAGTACCTATCCTATTTCTGCTGTTCTTTGGTGGTTTTTGTTGTTCTTGTACTGTAAGACACATTTTAGTTCAATGTTTTTCTGGGGCATGACTGATAACAGCCAAACCTTTGCCTACTTGACTTCATTTCTGAGGTTAGATCTCATCCATCAACTACCTGGGAAAAAAGGACAAGAACGTTACTGTTCTGTTTTGAAGTTGTCTCATGCCTCCTTGCTTCTAAAGGTTTCCTGTTAAAATTAGACTTGTGAGTGAGTGTCTGGAAACTGCTGATAGGTCTCATGTCATTTACTCATTGGTCATGTGATGAGGAGATTTTGGACTTTCGTTTCAGCACCTTGTACCCTATCACAGTGATGTAGGTTTAACAAAAAACTGAACAATGTTGTTTGCCTCGTATCCCAACATAAACGTCTCCTATATTGATAATAGGTATAACTGTACACAAAGGATATAACCATATTATAGTTGCACAAGTTGTTGCCTGTTTTTGTTTTTCAAGGTACATAGCAACGTAATCATTACCTGAGTAATTTCACCTGAATAAACACAACTCTGACAACACACTTCTGATGACTCACGTATAGAGCAATCCTACGTTGTAATCTACATTTTGGATATCCCATTTTGTGTGTCCTCTATCATCCCAAAGTATATTGTTATTTCAGAGCTCGGATGATCTTGTCTTTGGAAAGCTGTTGTTTATTGTAGTAATGAACAGCCTTTTTAAAATATCACCTCATCGTTTCTGTGGCTATAGAACCATTAGTAAATCAACAAAGATAATGGCAGATTTAGCTTGATGATGCTGGTGGGGACGAGAAAAAAGAAAATGTTGGTATAGTGTATATTTATTTATTGGTTTACTTAAATAGGGTCAACACAAATGATTCTGTCACAGGCAACATTGTCCGTGTATTTGGTGGGGTACCATACCCATACTATACTGTACTTCCCACAGACCAATCCACATGTCTCAGACTTGCAGTCTCCTGCTATACCCTCTGGAAAGTTACTCAGTCTGAATTGCTTTTTCTTTACTAGTGTAACGGGCAGTGTTGTGTGATACACTGCCATTACAGATTCTGTCTCCTGTCGCAGTCAGTGAGATGAGATGAGGGGAAAAACTTTATACCCATAAATGCAGATAAGCCCCGCTCTTTTGCATTGTGGTTAAGATTCTTGTTCCTCTGCCTTGTTACAATAGGATCCCCACATTCAATCCCCACAGATTCGGCACAGTAATGAAAACAATTCCATACCATTGATTCCGGTTTGTGTCGTGCATACAAAAAGCATTTAAAATGACCTAAGGTTTTAAATAACCTTGGGTTTTTCTCACAGTTGTCCAAAAAGGGTTTTTTAAAGACAGTGGTTGTATAAACTGAGGCCATAAAATCATATTATTTGGAGAATAGGTGATATTTAAGCCAGGGTGAGTCAACTGCAGTATGCATCTGTTTTCCTTTTTTTATTCTCATTGTAAAACCTCAATATGTTCCCACCACTTGCCAACTGTAAGCTGGCCCAACAGCAGAATCTAAAGGGATTTGTTTACAGTGTTCACCAATGAGGAATATTTTCTCATATTACATGCTGCAGAATCCCAAGCTGTGAAAACTGTTTTTCTGCCGTTATGCAAATTTCTCAGTAGTTGTTTTAGAGCAAGAGCAGTGAACTTTAGATGCCTGTTTGAGTGGACTCCTCTATGTGTCTCACATATGATTAATGGTTTAAGAATATGCTTCCCGCAACTACTAAATCTCTGGCAGTCTCTCCTTCAGTTGGGCTATGCCTTTGACTTGATAAACCTTTTTGTTAGTCTCTGTTTTAAACTGCCAAGTAAAGTGGGAGCCATCTCACTGGTGTACAAATTGTTGCAACAATCTGTGCAATTAGATCCACTATGACTGATTCACTTGACTGCCAGTTCACTTTGACAGGGGTGGTGTGGGACTATGGGGTGCTATTTTATAAGCACAGAAACATACTCTAGGGGTTTCAGATAGGAGCCAGTATAGGGGAAAATACTTCAACACTGTAGGGTCTATTCAGTTGACTTAAACAGTGGTGGATAAAACAATAATAACTGAGAAACAAGGTTGGAAGAATTAAATTTCTAGTGGGAAGCTCCATTTTAATGTCCTGTTAAAACAACACGATTTCTAACACTGTATTGCTATAGCCTGTTATATGGAATAATGTGCTTTTAATTATATGTATCTACTCATGTTAACAAATGCTGGACGTAGCAGCAATTATTTAAAAAGATATTAAAAAAAATATTTAAAAAAATGGAAAACATCTCAAAATTGGCACTTTCACTCACTCCAAAACGAATGAACAATTATCAGCTGTAAAAACAATGAACGATTGACTAGATTACATCATTGGGCCTGAGGAGATTGACTAAAACTGGTCACGAATCCTCTGTGATGTGGCTGTTCAAAACAAAAATGAATAGGTCCCCAACCACCTTCCTTAGTTCCTGTTTTTGTTTTATATGAAAGCGATGAACATACTTTCCATGTTTGACCTTTCCAACATGCTTTGTAATGAGAAACCTTAACATAAAGATTAGAATATCCAAAATGTGTGAAGCATAGCAATATGAGTCGACTCACCTAGGAAAAGCAAGCTGCAGCCTACGGTGCAATTGTGATGCTTCCCTATTAGAGATGTATTAGCGCTCCAAGGTGATATTTCTTTGTATAATACATTGTAGATTTTTGATGTTAATGAGTCACTGGAAATTCAGAGCTGGGTAGAAACGTTGCAGATTATGTTTCTAATGTTTTCTTTTTAAAATTATGTATTTATTTTACAGCTGCAATTACATAAATACAGTAGCCAGCTGTAAAACATATAAATCTGCTTTATCATATTCAGTTTCCGCTATATTTGTTATTGTATTCAGTTGTGTTAAGTGCCTAGGTGACACTTCTTAGGGAGATCAGATAATATAATTTGCAAATTGAATTGTCAGAAAATGTCAAAGCTTCACTTTAAATGTCTGCCTCAATGTTCATGTTTAAATGGTTTGCAACAATGCTGCCACCCTTCACACATCACAGATGCCTTTAATACAATTACCTTTCAACCAAACACCTGGCATGTAATTTAAAGTTCCTGTGTGATAGCCAAGACAGTTTGTGCCATGTAAACGGAACCTTTTTCAAACAATAGTATACAATGATACACATTGATACAATACTGTGATTGAGTATAAGCTTAAAGCCCAAATGAATAAGAAGCCTAGAGTTTTGTTTTTACTTCAGATCTCATTTGTATGTTTAAAACTCTATTCAGGTGCATTTAAGTATTACAGGGCCTAAGATACCTTTGAAGAGCTATACTGTAAATGGCAATCACACTAATAGTTTCTGAGTCAATGCTTTTGTGTCATTAAAGAAGGAAACAGAAAACTATTTTTGTAAAACTCCCCAGGGTTGGTTCAATCCAGCTCCCGGAGCGCTATGACAAGGAGATGTGTAGGAAATTCACTACACATTTGGGGCCATTATATCAGGTGGAATGTTCCACTTTCATCTTCACTTCTGAGATTTTATCTCTTTGAGGAAACTGTCTTATTTATTAATCAAATTGTCATACCAGAAGAATAAATGTATGTTGAACGTAATTTTAAGAAGTTTTTATTATTATTATTATTATTATTGTTATTATTATTATTACATAGACACAATATAAAAATACATGTTGTTTCAAAGCAGAAGGAGTATATGAAATGGGTGTAATTACACAGTGTGTGATACACTAAATAAGGCATGCATGTCTTTCATTTTCAAGTTAGATTTATCTTCCCTGTGGATATTGTATAATACTCATAAAACTAAAACCAAAAAGGAGAAGTACAGTAAACTAACACAGTCACCGAGGCCAAGGCCTGGAGCCAGCTTTATAAAACTCACATACCAAAATAAAATAATGTAGTGTCATCCAAAACACACTAGTTTAGTATACTGCAATTCATACTCTATTCTAGGAAGCTACAGTCTTTCTGGACAGCATTGTAGTGTTTTTACACCGATTCTATGGGTTTTCCTGGACTAGCTTACCTACAGTAAGTTAATATCAGTGACAGGGTTCTTGAGAGATGATGGTGTATTCTTTTATTTCAGTGTGATTTCTTCTATAGAACTGAACTGATGTCTAGAAGCGCTTTGTGAAACTGGCCCCTAGTTTAAGATCCGACAAATTCAAATCCCCCCCCCACACACACACACACACAATTTAGCACACTGACAGTTAGTTGGGTGGGTATGTAGACTTCTCTTTCCTCTCTCACTGGTGAGACTGGGCCATGATCAGACTTGATCATGTACTGTATCGTGGGGTAAGAAAGGGAATTCAAACAGCCACAGAGTTCAGTCTCCATGGCCTTCAGTCTCAGCAATGTATTAATAAACCTTTGTGTACTGTGAAATTAGAATTACCACCGCAGACCACGACATGGAAAGGCTGAATCCTGACCACACCAAGAACCCTCAAATCCAGTGTTTGACCTCAAAAGATTAAATTCCAGTGTTGATATTTGCTCTATCAACATATTATAAGCATGTGACATGAACCATTGCCTCGTGTTGCAACAAGTGACTGTAATCTGACAATAAATTCAATAGCCCCCAATTAACCTTAAACGTTCTTTATTTCTGCCAACCTTTCTCTCTGCTGTTTGTTTGTTCGTGTGTCTGCTCACCAGGTAGGGGCTGTGCAGTGTTGCATATTGAAATTCTTTACTGCTGCTCATTTGGGTTATCTTGTTACACAATCTTTGTTCTCCTACAGGAATTTCCGGTAATCATCAATTGTGTTTATAATTTCTGAAATGAATCATACTGTGTGTTTATTGAAGTGTTCAAGTGCTATAAAAAAAAAAAAAAAAAACCTCTTGAATATGTGTTAGACAGTGTGTAGGCGTAATCCACATTTGCCTGTGTTCAAACTGATATTCCCAGAATGTGTATAATTTACAGTAGAGGATAAATAGTGTAAATGAGTTGGTCAGAAGAGAGAATTTGTGCACCTGCTTTCTGACTAAATTTTCGAATCTTACCAAAACATCTACGTTTACATTCTCATTAACCCACTACTTTTAAACCAGTTAAGAAATCATGTTAGATTTTGTTTAACAAACCTATTGGTATTCTTATGAGAAGCCCTGCCCTGCTGCATGTACCAATGAAAACAAAAATATAAACAGTGATAGCATTTAAAACGACAGTTAAGCCAAAACTGAGGCCCTATATTTCGTACAGCCATTTAAAACGTATGTTAACTTACTGTTTTAATCCATAGACAAGAATATTGTAGATCCTATGGAAGTGTGTTACTGATAATGAAGACCGTTTTGGACTGTTTAATCTTTAAAAATGTGTTAATTATTTTTGTTGGACCCTAGTCTTAAAGCTTTAACTTCATTATTTAAAATTATATAACAAGCCTGTTCTAGAGTGTTGTTTAAGAAGACAATAGCAGTCTAAAATGTTTTCTTTAAAAAAAAAAAAAAAACATTCTTAAAGTCATTTTAAAATGAAAGCTTTGTGACTGGGGTCCACTATTTTAGGATTCTGCTACCTCAGCTAAGCTTCATGTCTGATTCTATGAAATGCTATAGTTGAAAAGAATGGCACCGTAATTTAATATTCCAAAATGTTGGTGTTGTTCTTACTGTTAAATATTGTATAATATATACTATGTAGGTCGACTCTTGCAGCCACTATCAGCTTGTATAAATACCAGCACTCCTACAGAGTTTGGCCTATTTTGACTTGCTTGACTTGGCATGAAGTCCTTTGTGGTTAACCAGTAAGCAGCATGGCATCTACTTTGCTATGCGCAGCTCTTAGTCTTACTGATGCAAATATAATATTATTCATACTTTCGTAATTTAGAGCACTTCTGAAGACTCTTAAAGTGAAACGTGGATAGATGTGGATGTATAATTGAATATCTTATTAGCCTTGTATCAAATCACATCAAATCGAGTTTCTTTAATGTCTTGGTAGTTAATGTGTGCATTACTCACACACAAAAAAATACAATATTATTTTCAATGTAAAATATGCATACCAAAATATCAATATGCACACAGAAATGATGTAAAGCTTAAATTAAAAAGAAAATGATGCAACAAGTTGTAAGGTGAAAAAAAAATCCACATAATTACATTATGCGTGACAAAGATCACTGAATTGCGTGATAGGATTAATAAATTAGGTCATTGTTCTTATGAAGTACCCAGCCCAGCAAACACATTTTTGACCAGCTATAAAAATACATGTAGATACACACAAATAACCCTGGGTATGGTAGACTGTGAACTGTGACTGTTGATACAGTTCTAAATCACACAAGTAGCCTTCTTTTGAATTATGTTTTGTTAAAGGTTATGCTCAGAAGTTCAGCCTATTCCCTCTACATTTTGTCAATTTTATTAACTGGCCTCCTTAACTTAAAATGTACTAGATGTTTACACAAAGATATCATGTTTCTAATAATACCCTGTCCCAGCTCCTCCTATGCCCATGGCACATATTTATTATGTGAATGTTTCTATATCAGGCCTCGCAAGTGATGCTGCAGATTTGTACAATGATTTATTTAAGGTTCTTCCTGTTCTGTTAGCAGTAACAGTACAACAGACAACAGTCACAGTTATATTCAAAAGTCCTGAAACATTGCAATGCATTGCTGAATATGCACTCGTCGTCATCAACTACCAATTTAACATTCAGCGAGAAGAAAATGTGTCTACTGTTGTTCACTTTTCACCGTGGTTTCATCTTGAGATAATACACATTGTAATTTTAATGTATTCTCATAAATCTCATACTGCACACAATGCAAATCAATCAATCAATCAATATTTATTTTATATTGTGCCTTTCATAGTAGACCACCATGACAAAGTGCTAGATAGTGAGGAACAATGCACAATACATTAAATAGAGTGAAATACAGGGCACAGTACATTAAATACAAGGCTATGGTGTGAATTCTAAGCATTGTGGATGCGTGTGTCAAACCTGAAATAGCAATTTAGACAACAGCTAAAAACAGATATCAGGCTTAAAGAGCACTGAAAGCAAGAGAGAACAAGTGGGTCTTGAGAGTTGATTTGAAGCAAGCGACTGTGGGAGCTGCACACACTGAAGCTGGGAGAGAGTTCCAGAGAATTGGGGTCAAGAAGCTAAAAGTTGTGCACTTCAGCTTGGCTATAACAAGCAAGCCAGAGTCAGAAGACCTCATCTTGCGTGCAGGGACATAGCATGTCAGCAAGTTGGAGAGATACTCTGGACCTATGTGATGAAGGGCCTTGTAGGTAAGCAGGAGAATTAATTGAAGGGCCTTGTAGGTAAGCAGGAGAATTAATTAATTAATTAAAGTTAATCCTGAACTTTACAGGTAGTCAGTGCAGGTGGGCAAGACGGGGGAATGTGATCATGTTTTTTACATCTGGTAAGGATCCTAGCAGTGGCATTTTGAACCAGCTACAGTTGGTTTATGGGATCACCATAAAGAGAGTTGCACTTGACTGGAGGATTTGACTACAGAGGAGATTTGGGCATCAAAGGAGAGGTTACTATCCAGAAGTACACCAAGGCTTCGTACAGTGGGGGAAGGCAGCAGCAGACAGTTTCCAAGGTTCAGGGAAGCAATATTGAGATTCTTGAGTTGAGTTTTTGATCCTACTAGAAGAAGTTCAGATTTGTTAGTGATGAGCTGAAGAAAATTAGCAGACATCCAGGCCTCGATGTCTTGGATGCAAGCTGAGAGTCGGATAACGGTAGAGGGACATCCAGGGTCGAGTTTTAGGTAGAGCTGGGTGTCATCAGCATAGGAGTGAAACATGAGGCTATGTTGGCAGATGACCCAGGGGATGCATGTAGATGTTAAAGAGAAGAGGCCCAAGAACAGACCCTTGAGGGACACCGCAAGTGACCAGGTTTGCGTCAGCACTGCTTCCATCATAGAAAACAGACTGCATGCATTCAGATAGGTAAGAGGACAGCCAGGAGAGACAGGGATAGAGGCAGCAGCAACATCATCATTATGCAGAAGGTCAATTACAATTCGCAGCAGAGCAGTTTCGGTACTGTGATGCGGCCGGAAGCTAGTCTGCAGATTGTTATCCGTGAGATGTGTCTTCAACTGGCTGGCTACAGCCCTTTCAAGAGTTTTGGAGAGAAAAGGAAGAGGTTTGCATCAGCACTGCTTCCATCATAGAAAACAGACTGCATGTGTCCAGATAGGTAAGAGGACAGCCAGGAGAGACATGGATAGGCAGCGGCAACATCATCATTACGCAGAAGGTCAATTACAATTCGCAGTAGAGCAGTTTCGGTACTGTGTGGCGGCCGGAAGCCAGACTGCAGATTCAAGCAGATTGTTATCCGTAGATGTTTCATCAGCTGGCCGGCTACAGGCCTTTCAAGAGTTTTGGAGAGAAAAGGAAGATTGACTATGGGACTGAAGTTAAATAAGACAGCCGGGTCAAGTGAGGGTTTTTGAGCGCTGGTGTTACTCGGGCAGTCTTGAAGGCAGCAGGAACCAGGCCTGAAGCCAGGGACAGGGTGAGAGTGTGCATAATGGAAGGAGCAAGGTCAGAAGCACAGAGATGGACGAGATTTGTTAGCCAGGGGTCCAAGGGGCACGTGGCAGTAGTTGATTTCAGCAATAGGCTGGAGACATCAGGAATGGAGAGAGGAGAGAAGGAAGAGAGAGCAGGAGAGGCAATCGGAGGGGAGTCAAGGTGGTCAAGCACTATACTGGGTTTGTGGTTTGAAGTCAAACTAATATGTCTGGTTTAAAAGACCCAGATTAGCACGTGGACTACCTTACTTAAGGTACTATTAGGTAATCAAAGATTAGTTCTAATAGAGGTCTGTAAAACCAGCCAATACTGTAACCATTAAAATGAAAAGCCATCGTTACAATGCTTACCTACATGTTTTACCATTCTTTCACTGTGCTTTATTACACTTTGTTATGCTTTTACCGTGGGAATCTTTTCTAAGGGATGGTACGTTGCTAAAGGCTATCGTGGGTTGTATTGTACTTGAAAAGGCAAGAGGTTGTGACCTCATGGATGAGTTCAAGTTATCCTGTTAATTCTTATGCAAAATATCCTATGAGTAATACAAAGGTAAGCCATGAGGCAGGACTGTAGTTAAAATGTAACTCAATTTTATGATTGTCTGTACCAGTCTAGCACAAGATATATGTTTGGAGGGTAGAGTATGCCAACCAAGCCAATGGGTCCCAGTTCAATCGTACAGAACAAGACGCACAAGACCAGGCATTCCTAAGGCTGCATTTTAATACATATTTAGTTTCACTGAGTGTGATTGACAAGGACAACAGGGTTTCCTATTGTTAAAGTGTGGTACCTCAGCGGTACCTCAATCTGGAAACCTTTGAGCATCAACAGGAACGGAATGGGAAGTGTTGTTTGTTTTAAATAAATATATCATCTATAAGGCAACTGATTTTTACGGTCCCAAAACAGATCTTCAGGACATGTCAAACAAGCATCATATCGTACTGTACCATCCTACTGTGTTTAAGCAACATCTGATCAGCTTACCCTGAACTTTAAAAAATGTATATCAAATGCCTGTGACCCTGATTGGACTTCAGAGGGAATCCCGCAGCTGTGGAGCGTTGCAGCTAAACTTCACAGCACTACAGATCTTACCTACCAACAAAATACAAAAATAAAAAAAATACTCTAAGCTGCTTCCAAAAGAAAATGAAAGGGCGTTAATTATATATATATATATATATATATATATATATATATATATATATATATATATATATATATACATAATAAACTACACATACACATGCACATGCATGTAGATATACATGTTAAAAGAAAACAATTTAATTACAACTAAAACAAGTTAATCTCAAGCACAGATGATTACTTTGTCAGTGTCAGGTTTGTTTGGAAAATTATATTTCTGCATGTTATTTTGAGGGGTATTGTTGTCTACTAGCCCTTTGGAAGCTGCAGCAATTTTGCAAGTAATTACAGTACTGTAGATATAAATGTAAGGATCGCAATATAACAGCACGCTTGTCATTCTTATAGCTCACGCCCTTGCGTTATCTGTGGGGTCATGCTCCATGTGCATTTTCTGCTTACAGAAGATAAATACCCCTTGGCCTCTAGTTTAATCTCTTGCTTACAGATAGAGGTACGTGTTATGTGCCAGTGTGGCCTCAATAGAGCTCAGCGATGCTCTGTACTTCTGGTGAGATGTAAAAAATCAACCAGCAGATGATGATACATAGTTCAAGCACTAGTCTATATAAGTCGCTTTGGATAAAAGTGTCTGCTAAATGACTCGGTAATAATAAAAATAATTTAAGAAATACATCAGTAAAAATATCACATAGAACAAATGTGATATTTCTTATGTCCACCAGGTGCAGGTGAGGGGGACACTGGTACTCATCTCTGTGTCAGATGTACAGGTGTGATTCTGAGTGTCACAGGATGTCAAGACTGAAATAGAAAGTTAATCAGATTAAAAAATAAAATACATACTCTTTTATTTCATACCCATACCAAGTTGCTCTTTAAGTGTAGTGTATAACATAGGGAAAATATATCCTATACAATTGCCTAATCTAAACTGTGTACTGTTGACAAAATAGTCCTTTACTTAATTTCCCCCCTTAAAAACAAAGTCACTTTACTGGTAATGCTCTTATAAGAGTTCATTTGTAAGATAGCTTGGGCTGACAATGAATCACAGGATCAGATTCCCAGGCTTTTAATTCTTAATAAATACTTTTGCCTCTTTTCCAGTTCTTTCTGAAAACCACTCTGATGTAGTATTTATTTAATATTTATTGCATTTATAGAGCGCTTTTTATACAAAAGTATCACAAAGCACTGTACAGTACATAGCAGAAAAAAATAACAAACCACAATACATTTGTATAGCATGTCACACATCAACTGCCACAGTCAGAACATTTAAGTAACACATTTAAATAACGGTATACACATAATAATTATACCAAAGCAGCAATTGTAAAGTTACATTAAAACCCACTAAGATAAGAAAGCCATTTTATAACAGTGTGTTTTTAGCCTTGACTTAAAAACTAATGGTCCCAGCTTCCCTGGCAAACGAAAGCAGAGCATTCCATAATTTAGGAGCTCTACAAGAAAAAGCCCTTCCTCCCGTGTTGCTTTTGTTGACCGTAGGAATAACCATTACCCCGCATTCTGTGATCTCAGTGTGTGGTTTGGTTGGTTGGAAGATACAGGGTCAGTAATTCCTGCAAATAACTGTTGGTTCAGTGCTATTTGTATAGGTGTTCCACTGGTCCAGACCAGATAAGAAAGCGACTGCATTAGTTCCCTAACAGCGTCCTTCAGAAGAGATGTTAAACTGAGGTCTGTCCTGTTTGTCTTCTTGTCTTTAGCACCTCAGCTACCTTGGAATAAGTTTCTTTATATTTGTATAAACATGTCTAACAACTGTGATTCTAAAAACATGTTCTTACCTCTTATTAACATACTGGAAACAACACTGTACAAATGCTACAAATGTTTTCTAGTTGTTTTTTTAACAGAATGGCACTTTTATTCTATTTTTTATTCTGCCCCATGTAAATAGATATGAAAGCAACTCTGAATGAAAATAAAACTTTACAAAAAAAGTAAATTTGAGCCTGCATGTTAAATTCCAAACTATGGAGGCTCCCAAGTGGTGCATCTGGTAAAGGCACTCCACGTGGAGTGCAGGATGTGCCCTATAGCCTGGAGGCCACTCGTTCGAGTCCAGGCTATTCCACTGCCAACCATGGATGGGAGTTCCTCGGGGGCGGTGCACAATTGGCTGAACACCACCCATGTGGGGAGGGCCCAAGTTAGCCATGGTGTCCTCGGATCACCACACACTAGCAACCCCTGTAGACTTGCCAAGCACCTGCAGGCCTGCCTGTAAGTTGCCTAGAGCTGCATGGTCCTCTGACACCGTATCTCTGAGGTAGCTGCATGGCAGTCCTACAGAGTGAAAAGAAGCAGGCAGCAGCAAAGGGGTCAGTGGTGAGCCATGTTGAAATAGAAAATAATTGAGCTTTCCAATTTGGGGTGAAAAAATTATTGGCAATTCCAAATGTATTAAATAAAAAAAAAAAAAAAAAAAAAAAAAATCAAACTTGCATTGTTGCAATGCTGGGTTGGAATTACAGGTCAATACCATTCTTTAGAAGTTTTACCAACTACAAAACATAGAGGAGCTTGCTCTTCATACCTCTGCTCCAAAAATCATTTACATGATTTCTCTTTTTAACGAGGGGTCTTCCTGACATTACTGTGGTACTGTAGACCTAATGTACAGCATTAGGGGTGTGCTGATACTTGTACTTGTAATTGCCTTTAAGATGTATTTTTTGGCTGGTATTAAATAAATCCTCTCATTAATGTGATGGCTTCAAAACATGAACGGCTCTCCTTCCCTCACCTTTACGATTGAGTATGTGACAATTAACGTCCGGGTACTGTGTTTTAAAAGCTGATTGGACGCAGATTTTCCACTCGTCCTGGGCCCTGACAGTTTTTACTCTAGTACCCAAAATATGAATTGTCAGTTTATGGCCTCTGTACTGTACAGCAGCTGTAAAAAGATCAGTGCTCGGGATGAGAGCTTCAAGGAGTGTTTCCTTCCAGAAAATGTGGTGCTATTGTGCTTTACCATAAATGGCACTGCTAACAATGAAATGAAGCTTCTGTTGCTGATATAAAACTAGCATTGTTTCTATTTAACAGGTAGCCCCAATGGCATCTTCTCAGTGCAACAGTGAGCGCGAGTACCTGCAGGATGGAAAGTGCTGCAGAAAGTGCAAGCCGGGTAGGAGCTCTTTCACTTTCAAGGACTAGTCCTTCATCCTCCTTCAACTTCCACTCTAGGTGGTCCCACCTTACTCAGCATATCTGAGCGGGAAAAAAAAGTTATAATTATTGAAAAAAAAAAAAAAATTTGTCATTCTTGAATGCAGGAGAGTACTTGTCAGCTCGTTGCACAAAAACATCTGAGACCAATTGCAAGCCTTGCGGAGAAAAACAATACCAACCTTACTGGAACACAGACAACAGGTGCATGTCCCAAAAAATCTGTGACAAAGGTTAGTATCTGTTATTAACACAAATGTTACATTCATAAAATAATAGACAGACAATTTTAAGTAATTCACAATCATGCTTGTTAATTACTTTACAAAAACAGAAAAAAGTTAATTAAAAGTAATTTAGTAACCTTTTCTGTTTGCTATTATTATTGTCATTATTTATTATATTTAAGTAATTATTTTATTTAGAGCAAGTACAAATATTTGCAGCCTGATCACCATTAGTGTCCTACCATTGCCCTTTTTGGGAATAGAATGAAAATAGCACATAAAAGCAGAGAGGTTTTAAACAGGTACTGTACTTGATATATTCCATACAGTATTTAGACTGGTCTTACTAGCCATGCATTAATGTATAGGGCTTTCAAAAAGGCCCCCCATGTCATGTTGAGGTGAAGCTTTGAATTAGGGCCAGACAGTTAATATCCCAGTTCCTCTTGACCTCTGTTTCACTTCTTATCGGCAAGCGATTGGCAAACACCAGAAATGAAGAGATGAAATGTCTAGAAGGAATTCTAAATACCGGAGGAACACTGGATATACTGTAAAGCTTCTGCTTTTTACTTACATTTTAACTAAATAATCATTTGACCAGTGTGGATGTCAGGGATCTTGTGACAGTCAGACACATTCATTGGACAAGATTACTCAAGTGGCAGGTGCTGTTAGAAACTCTGTAAGCTCAATATCGAGTACCTTTGCATTGAAAGGACTCACACTGTAGATTATCACTGTTTTGCACTGCGACTTGTTTTAAAGCTTTTAGCATTTTCAGCATTTATAATATTGATTTTATCTGTTTCTTTTTTTTTTTCTTGGCTGGTCCAAACATGCATGAAAAAATGATTTTCCATACATACTGTATGAATTGCAGAGAGCATCTTATACACCCTCACTAGCCTCCCCATCTGTCATCATCAGTATAGTACAGGTCACCTGAGAGCCAGAGGCAAGGCCACATGGTTTGAATACTGTTGTCATGTACTTTCTTCAGCATGGGTGCAATGGAGAACACAAATCCAAACCGCATTTATTGCATGCAAATCCAGTGTGCAGAACAAGCGAATTTTCTGTAAAATCCACATTTGTCAGGTATTGGAGTCTGACAGTATTGCTATGGTACAACAGATACCTTGGCACTTTGGGTCCAGCACAGAACACCATACAGAACCGTACATTTCTTGAGCCTGGGAACATCCAACTAACTATACGCATCAAGCTTTGTTGGATTTTAACCCTCCCCACTGTATCTTTGCCATTGGCGAGCCAGCAGGCAAGACTGGTACTGGTATGCCACAATAATAAACATTGAGGGCAACTAGCATTCGTAGGATTCTGAAACGTTCCCTTTAAATGTTTCCTTGAGAGATCAATATGGGATTTCATGGTTTATAAATGTTTATTTCAGAGAGGGGCTTGCAAGCATCTCAACATGAAAACAAAACAGCCCCTGTGAAGTGTGAATGCATGCCTGGCTTTCAATGCTCAATCATGGACTGTGAGTTCTGTGAAAGAGTGAGGGTGTGCGGCCCAGGATATGGAGTCATACAGGGAGGTAATTTCTCAAGTGTGGGACAGCGCTCTGTTCCTTGTAAGCTATTGCTTGCCTCTTGTGTAATATGTATTGCTGCAATTTCTTTTCAACTACAGTCAAGATTGGAAATATGGTAACTTCATGATAAAATTGCATAAAATATCTATCTCGATGGGAAATAACCGAAATGAACATTTATTTTACAATTAGCCTTGCACTTGATGTCTAGTAAGTACGGCGAGCCAATAACACTATGTAACACAATTTTTGTCCCTGGGTAGTAAGTGTTATTTCCTAATTGCTTATGCCTCAAAAGTATAGAAAATGGCTATTATTCCCCACAAACTTTGCTTTTGTGACCAGGACAGTGATATTTCAAAATATTACTATTTCCAATGGGAAAAACGGCAAATGTGTGTCTTTTCGTTCACATAAAGTCAGAAAAAAACAACATATGAATCCAAATCACAAAAGCAAAGTTTGTGGGGAATAATAGCCATTTTCTATACTTTTGAGGCATAAGCAATTAGGAAATAACACTTACTACCCAGGAACAAAAAAAAAAAAAAAATTGTTACACAGTGTAATTATATTTAGGCCAGGGCATGTAAAAATGATCCATGCAAGGGGAGAAATCAAACATTGTAACCAAAGACTGTAATTTACCATTAGCTAAGCCAGAGCTAGAGAAGAGAGCGGAGTTGAGAATGGGGTTGTAAAGTGGACTCATGAACCAGAGCGCACCAAAGATGAAGAAACAGAAAAAGCAGGAAGGCGCCGTGCTGACGTTCACGGTTCAGGGCCTTTTTTTATTTTATTTAGTTTTATTACAGACAGACAGAGATACTTTTTTCCTGTAATCAGGTACAACAACCAAAAAAATGCATAATAATTCAGTGTGTGTCACAGTTAAAGCTGGTAATGGTTAAAATTCTATGGTTATCCAGAAGTGTACAGCATTATGTCATTCCACTTGCAACCTCATGAAGTCTTTATCTTCGCTCCACAGTAAATATTCATAACAATCTATGTGAAAGGTGTCCCCATGGCTCATTCTCAACAGTCGCCTCGGCAACAGAACCTTGCAAGCAGTGGACTGAGTAAGTGCGCATTAATGTGTCTACCTTTGCAGTGAGATCATCACTTTAGAATTAATAAAATCTAAAAATGAACCAGCAGTGTCAGTTTCTGAAGACCATAGCAGCTGAGGTACACCCACTATGAAGCCTCAAGCATTACTTCCTGCAGTGTCTAATTAAGCAGTGAGAAACGCCAAGGTGTGCATTGTTGTGAAATTACACGCTTTAAGTCGAGTTGTTAGGCAAGAAGTGAAAAAGTAATGATTAGACAAAATAAATCAATTTCTATGTATTTTCAGTCAATCAAACCAATTCACTGCTTTCTGAGAAAGTATATAAAAAAAGCTTGTTTGTAGCATAAATATCCAAAGTAAGGAACCGTCCTCTTTCAAAAAGCTCCTATAGACTTACTGTAGACTGTGTGGCTTTGTGACTAACTAGTGTACCACTTCTATGGAAAGAATTTACAGTATGTGATTAAATCAAATACATTTGTGGTAAATGCCAGACTAGACGGATATAATGTGATAAAATTAGAAAATCATAAAGGTGTTTTTTTTATGCACTTTTTTCCTTCCAGCTGCAAGTCTCTTGGAAAGACTGAAATTCATCATGGGAATGAGACAGAGGATGTGCAATGTGGGCCTACAGCTACATCTTTGGGTATATTCGGTGTACATTTACAGTGCCTTTCACACTGCATGTGCTTAGGAAAGAGATGAATATCTCTCATTGAACTCTGAATAGAAATATGATGCATATGAACCAACTGTAAATATAATTGTGTAGCTTTTGAGTGCACCAGTCCAATAATACCAATATTCGTTTTTAAAGGATTTCTTTGGAGAACAGTATGTGTATTTGAGTTTGTTTTATGATATGTTATAATTGAAGCTAGCAGTGAGACCAGGAGCAATGTGTTTGTGATTCAGGCGTAGAGCCAATTAAAAAGTTCTTGCTCAGATAAAATACTCAACTGTAGTGTAAAAATAAATACATTACTTTGTTTTTGCAATAACCACCATTATAAATATAATAATACTGTTTCTGTCTTAAATGAGCAGTTCCTGAAAAGCAAAGTGTCTTGATATTTTTGGCATATACATCACATCCTGTACAGTATTTAATGGCATTTATTTTCCTGTCTTTCTTTACTGCAGGGACTGTGATAGTATGTGTAGTTGTAGTTCTTTTAATAATCCTTGTGTCAACATTTGGCATATGCCTGGTTTGCAACAAAAACAAGATGAAAGGAATTTCTGGTAAGATTATGGTGATGGTGATGATGATGATGATGATGGTGATGGTGGTGATGGTGATGGTGATGATGATGATGGTGATGGTGATGGTGATGGTGATGGTGATGATGATGGTGATGATGATGATGACGATGGTGTGATGGTGATGATGATGATGGTTGTTGTTATTTTGAAGGCAGCAGGTAGAAGAGTTTGGTGTTTTAATCTCCTTCATGGGGTTTTAACATCTCTGCTGCAAAAATGAGCATTTCAGTCAGCAAAGTCCCCTTGTATGTCATGTCTGGCTTTTACTACATTAGGTGTGATACAGGTTATCACAAGGCCACGTTTGAACCCGTCTGTCACCTTTTGCACTTAAGCTATTGTTTTATTACTGTATAAATGCTGAGCCAGCACCTTCCCCTGTAATACTACTCCACCTACATCAAGTTTCCAAAAGCATATGAAACTACAGTGGCCCAATGCAAGTAGGGTTCACGGAAACCAAGCCAAGCAACAAAAGACTGCTGTGCACACTGTTTCCTTATCTGTGTTTCATATCAGTTCAAGGGAGACTTTTCTACAGTTCAATCATAAACCATAACAGTGAACCATTTACTGTTTATATAACCATACATGTTACACATGCTACAAGCCTTGTTACAACTGTATCAGTGTAAACTTCAGTATCATATTAACACACATTAAAATATACTTTACATAACTGCATTGAAACCTGATTGACTGCTTTCTCTGTATTGTCCTATTAGTTCAGTGGTTGTTTGTAAATTAAAATCTTCTAAAATCCACTACATTTGGATAATTGAAACTGTTGTTCCCATGTAAACATCAAAAAATCACACCCAATTTGAGTATTTTCAATGAAAAAAAAAAAGTTTTTTGACAGGGTTGTTCCAATTTGTTTCTTTCTTTTTTCTAGAGGATTTTCGAAAGATCTATACGAATGTTCATGGAAGGACACAGCAGGTCAGTTTAATATGACATTATTTATTTTTAACTTTTGTAGCTAATTTTTATATTCCAGGAAAGTGTCACACCTTTGCTGTGAGTTCCATTCTTCTTGCAAATGGTAAAGGATGAGTAACAACAGCTGGGGCAGTGAAATTCTGCCTTCATTATGTTAATTTAAAGGTGAAATCTCAGTCAGGTTGAACTTATCTAAATGACAATATGTCCTCCAATAAGAAGGAGGCTTCTTCTTCCTAGAATCCCCCTGTAAAATGATGTTAAAGTGTGGTCGAGAGTGCACCTCTTAATACATTCAGTAAACCGATTTCGAGAGAGGTGTGAAACCTGATGGAAGGATTTGCAACTTGACACCTTCTTAATTCATGAGTAGGGAACTCAATTAAACAAGTGGGTTTGGTAACAGTTCCAACGTGAGCACTTGTTTTATGGTTTCCAGTGCAGGCTTGCATGGAACATGAGAGTTCATGGGCATAACATACCTGCAGTATAGCAGTCCGACCACTACAGGCAAGCAAAGATTTCACATATAAAAGAAAAACAACATTTGAAAACATGTGGTTCAAAAGCCTGCATTGTATGTATCAAAATTGTGTTTATTATTTAAAATGGGTTTACAAAACAGTTACATTACCACTGTACCAAGGTGGATGTTTTGTCATACTGCACAGAATACTTGACCAATGAGATTAAATGACATGCCATGTCACAGTGTGACAAATACCCTAATTTGCAAAAATTGCTCAGATTCTAAAAAATTGCACACTTCATGCTGATGCCAAATTACACCTGCTGCCACGAAAGAAAAGATAAATTGACAAATATAAACGTTGCATCATGGCAGGTTTACCATTTCGTTATTGATATCTGATTTCCTCCCTCCATTCAGGAGACAACACATCCAAAGGAAAATGATTCTGTCCTAGAAGTCACACTTCTGTTGAAAAATGAAGAGAAACCACGTGACTTTCTGAATGCTTGCTCAACCAATGATGTATTGAGTGAAGTCACAGCTCCACGTGAACCAGCAGCAAGATTTTCTGAACCTGTAGAGGACGAGACTGAAGAGAGTGCCTTGAATTCTGAAGTTGATAGTGCATACCATGGCCCTGCTCCCTTAGCATCTAGCAGCTGCAGTTCATGTAGCTGTGTGTCCCATTTAAAACGACCCGTGGAAGCAGGTGAACAGGATGACTTCAGTCAATTTGTTTCAATAGGAAACTCTGTGAGCTGCGTTTGTAGAGGAAATGGCACCAACAGCAGGCCAAAATCCCTCCATGAGGTTTGCTACTGTAGTCACTGCTGTGGGAGTATCACAGGAAGCGTGGACTGTGAATACAAAGGCGACTTGCAGGATAGTCAACGTCTTTCAGTGGATTGCTGTAGCTGTACTACAAGGGAAGCCACGCTGGGGGAGAAAGATCCCAGCTTTGGGAATCATGCTGGCAAAACCTCTTCAGAAAACAGGTTGAACGGGCACTGCTGTTGCAGTATGGACTCAATGAATGACCCTGTCCAGTCTTCACTCAGTGACAATGGTGAGGGCATTCCCTCCGATGACTGTCATACACAGAGACAAAACTCAAACAGTAAAACTCCTGACCCTAGCTCAAATTCATCAAGCCATAACTCAGACCCTCCATCTGCATCTGGTAAGTGGGTAACTAAGGTTGAGAATAGTGTTACTAATTCCCTTGTGTAAATATATTGTGAAAGATTAATGTATGGTTCGTATCCCCTTGAAAACAGACCCAGACACAAGATTTGAAGTGATTAAGCACTTTCATGCGATTATATTAGTTACAGAAATAAAAGAAAATAATCAAAACAAAGCCTAACTCCCACACGGAGTACTAACTAAACTTATTTTTTAGATCCTAACTAAAATCGGACGGCTAAGCCGTTTACCGATTCAAAAAACATTATAAACACACACAAACAAAATGGTTCACACAGTACCTTTTGATAAACCACAAAGGTCCATTCACAGTGACAGCCTCTTTCTTCACACAGACTGGAGACTGCCCTGAACAAACATTTCTCCTTGTTTAAATCGCAGGCAGGTGGCGTTCATTCATACTTAGAGCCAGATGAGCTTCATCCTGGCTCCCTCCCATGGCATTCTGAGGGATGTAGTCCCTCAGCCCCTCCTGGACTACATTGTTCTCTTCCCCCTAGTCTGCCACTATATATATATATATATATATATATATATATATATATATATATATATATATATATATATATATATAATTAGTCAAGTGTATATAAAACTACCATAGATTACAAAGAAAATTTACCACAGAAAACATTTGTTGAAAATATTAATAATATCATGCTGCCAAAGTAAAAGTATAACATAATTACTAGTTCACATACTACAGTAAAACCTCACTTTTAAAGCCAGTCAACAAATTAATGTAATGTGGCCTTAACAGGGGGGTGACCTTATCACTGAAGGTAGAGTGCATTGCACTTCTTGTAACAAAGTGTTGTGTGATTCACTGCCATTATGGATTCTTTCCGCTGTCGGCAAGTTAAAAGCTCTATAACCACGATTGCAAACGGTCCTGGCTCAATGATGCTTACTTGAGGTGTGCAGGGTTGCTGGTTTGCCCCGGTTTACACACACAATTTTGACAACTGACTATTGAACTGAAACGTGCACTACCTTGCATCCAGGTTTTCAGATGTTTTTTTTTTTTTTTTTTTTAAATAGTTGGTAGTTTACAGCGTGTTGGTCTAGAGATGGTAGCTTGTACACTGATTACAGGGTGCCTTTTTCTGAACAACAAACTCCTCTTTCTCCATAGCTTTACAGAAACCCAGTTTTCTGCGTTAGCTCACCCATTTTACATGCCTGCTCCATTCTCAGGATGCCATATCTATGAATCATTCTGCTTCACACACTCCCATTAGGCACAGCAGTAACACACCCAGCTTGCATAGTAATAACTTTTCATGTGTGCCTTTATTGTGCTATGGAGTATGGACTACTTGTTTTTAATTGTTTTGTTTATTAAATCCCCCAAGAAGTATTTTTTTTCTGTAATTGGTCACTAAGGCTTCCGCAATGTTTCTTTATTTTGAAAGGCAATTTTATATTGTTATAGCACACAGAAAGACTTGCAGCACCATACAGTAGAGTCTGAAGGTGGATTGGGTGTACTCGATAACTAGGTGAAAGTACAGTAACTGACACTTGTTTGACAGCAATAAATGACAGAACTCAAGGCAGGGATTAATTGTAGTCTATAGAAAAGCTCCTCCAGTAGGGTAGTGAAGCTCTATCTGTCCCTAAACTGCATGTGTCTGCACTGCAGCTCCCACAGTGTAATAGAAACATTCTGTTGTTTTGTTACATCTAAAGTATGGAAGTCATTGTAATGGTTAATGTGGCGCATGACTAAGTCATGGAAGAACAGTTACTCACGCTGTCCATCTCGAGCTCACCGTTCTTACAGTTGAGTGTGGTTATTCATAACTTGCAGAGCCCAAACAGTCCTGTCAGTAAATAAAGGAAGCAGACGTGATGTTGAAATCGGAAACATTAGAATAGAAGCAAAAGCCTGCCCTAGACTTTATTTAGAACTGGACGATGTCTATATGACAAAAACAGTCTGTGATGCATTTAACAAGACTATAGCTATATCTTGCACATGGTTCTTATTTTAATTGTGTTTAGCAGTTAGAACAATTCTGGATGGTTGTGTGTCACATTTTGTATAGTGCTGCATTAGAAAGGCAGGGCTTGCTGGACCAGTCAGCAAAGACAGTTTCTATTGCAGGAGTAATAGAAACTGGATATCAGACTTGGTCTGTCTGGTCGCCTATTTCAAGGGCACTGAAAAAGCTGTGGTGCAAAATGTTTATTTTCAGTGTTTGTCAGCAGTGAGACTGCACGTTCTAGGAGATTGTTTTGTGCCATCTGTAATCTGTGGCTGAGGCTTCTTACAACTTCCCAGTTAAAAGTCTTAGTTGTTTATATCTGGTTTGGTAACTTTATTGGCAGTGTAACTCCTTTCTGAAAAAAAAAAAAGAGTAACGATTTTGAGTAAATAGCTTTGAAAATGTAGCCCATTGTATTTTAAAGTGCTGTGGTTCCCAAACTGTGGCTTAAAGTGTTTATTTAAAGATAAATAAAGACATGTATTCTGGATACATTGTCAGTAACTCTTAAATGTGTGTGTGTGTGTGTATATATATATATATATATACACACACACACACACACACACACACACACACACACACACACACATACATACATATATACAAACATATTTTTTTTTTCTTGCATCACATGGCAATTCCTTGATGTTATGGCATAAAGTAAAATAATTTAAAATTGGTGAATTTAAACCAAATACTCCAAGTAAACCATGTTGATATAATAAAACTAAACCTTCATATTAATTGTATATATCTATATCTATATCTATATATTATTTTGTTTTTCAGGAAATGTGACAGGGAACAAAAACACCACATTCATATCTAACGGACAAGTAATGAACTTCAGTGGAGACGTCATTGTTGTTTATGTCAGTCAGAACTCCCAGACAAACACTGACAGGACTGAGGAAACGTTTTGCTCTCCGGTACAAGAGGAGAACAGTGGGGGTAGTTCTAAGGATGACACCAAACAGGAGCAGGATGATCTCCCACAAGTTAATGTAGCTTATCCATTGCAAGAGGGAACACAGCGCAGGAAAGAAGGGCCCGTCAGGAACACCACAATCCCTATTCAAGAGGAGAGCACACAGTGGACACAGCAGAAGTGTGTGTGACATCAGGGTTTTCCTCATAAACAAATGGGAAAGGTGACAAGTCTGCACATACTTGTTATCAGTGGTGCTGAAGTTTGTAGACAAATGGAGGGGGGGGGGGGGCATTTTTGTGAACTTACATGCATTCCTTAATGATAAAGGCATCTGCCAAATAAATAATAATAATAATAATAATAATAATAATAATAAATAATAATAATAATAATAATAATAATAATCATTTGGAATTAAATACAGGTCCAACCTTCTTATCAGCCAACTGAGTCTCTTTTTGTGGGATTTTCCAATGTTGATGACAAAGATGCTGTGAATTTGATAAATGAAGGGATGTCTGAACATTAATTGCATTATGTTTTATTATTTAAAAATAAATGTGTGTGCTCATTACAGTGTTAATAGCGGCTATTTAAAAAACTATTTGAATTCAATGTATGCATTGTTTTTTTATTGCAATTTTAAATGTAACCTCAACAAACAGTACAGTACCTGTTATTTTGAGTGGTTATTAAATGAATCGCAAGCCACTATTAAAAATATTAAATAAGTACAGCAAAGTCAGGCATTGACATGTTCTGGAAGGCCAATCCAAACCAGGTTCAACAGTTATAATTAACAAAACAACTGCTTTAGACCTAGAGGGGCATTTCATTGGCCTGGTTTGAAAGGGTCCCTCCTGGTTTAAGTCACTTCTTCTGGTTTCAGTTCAGTCCTTGGTAGACACAAAGCCAACCACATAACTGTCATTAATTCTCTGCGTTGTGTGTCTCTGGGGGAGATTTACAGTGGGGCTGGTTTCTAACATAGACACTAATTGACCCCTTACATAAGATCCAAGATTAGTGCTTAGCAGAAGCCTTTCAGAGTTTTACATTGTTTATGTCAGAGCTTGAGGACCACAACAAAAATGCAGTGGAACCATGCTGTGTGAAAAACCACTGCGGGAGGTTCATTGTTATAAAACATGTTTGCTCATTCAAAATAATACATTTGACATTTCTGTTATACTTTTGTATATGTTAAGTGTCCTGTGTATTTAACGCACTCTTAATCATTCAGTAAATTGTACAGCACAATACGTAACAGTGTCTAGAGGCAAGGTAGAGACTGGACCAAATCTCGGTAGTTAAATGTTTATTATTGAGTGTTTGCAGTTAAATGTGTGGGAACTATCTCTAAAAGTTCACTATACTGAAACATGGTAGAGCACAGGTAAGCATTGTAAAGCCCATAGAGGTATGGTAAACCATGTTAAAAAGCATGGCAAACCAGGCTATAACATGGTAAATGCATAGAATAACTACTGGAAAAGCTTGGGGGGGAAACTGCAAAATTACTGTGCAAATGTACCTTTTATAAGGGAGGTTTCAACAGGGCACTAGGTATCCAGGCCTGGTTGTGTGCAGGAATACGGTATTTACAGCATGGGCATACACCAACATGGTATTTACAGCATGGACATATACCAACACGGTATTTACAGCATGGGCATACACCAACACGGTATTTACAGCACGGACATATACCAACATGGTATTTACAGCACGGACATATACCAACACGGTATTTACAGCATGGACATATACCAACACGGTATTTGCTATTTAATGGTGTGATTCAGTGCCTTCCCATGGCTTTGTGAAGCAACAGAGGTCCCGAGAGCTCCTGTAGAACCTGGTTGAAGTCATGCTCAAATTATCTATAACAATTGGATCACATTTCTGCAACAAATTAGTTAAATGGTGGTCTTTGGTGTTTTTTTACACCCATCAAGTACTTTTTCATTGGAAAGGTTTGGAAACTTAAGGCAACATGCATTTAGGTGTCCATGTCTTGATTATATACTTTTTTTTTTTTTTTTAATTTAAGACATACAATAAAAAGAGCACAGGGAATCACTTTCACCATGAATATGTACTTGAAGCATGCTCATATGAGCAAGAAGCCTTAAAAAGACACTATGATTTTTATCATGCTCTTGACTTTTGCATTTTGCTGTAGCATTGGAGGGTATTTTTCAGTTATTTTGTAACTTAAAAAAAAAAAAAAATCCCATATTTTTTCAATGTAACCAATTTTGCATTGAAATTGGTCAATTCAGGTTAGGAGAAAAACAATGGCAGGGTTTAGAAGGGTATTGAAAATGAGCTGTAATATCAGTAGTTGCAAATATTGGAAACCCATCATCAGGATAGGTTGCCAATACAACAAAAGACTTTGAAAACTCATATTAAATAACATTCAAGACATTCAGATGCAACGATAAAGCCAACGAGTTACCCAGTATGGCTACCACTGCCACTATTAATGGTAACTGGTGTTTTGTGTCAATACTTATCACAATGGCTACAGTAGAACATCTTGAAAAGATATGTGAATATATCAGAGATTCATGGTTGATCTCCAAGATGAATCAGTATCAGGTGTTATTCTGTAAAAGCTCAAAATAAAATATCCATCTGACTGCTGTATTAACAGATCACCTGATGAATAACTACATTCCAAACAGTGCCCAGACACAGCAAATAAAAAGAAAGGCGCATACCAAGCATGCCACTGGTAAACAAAAAAGGCAAGGCAAGGTTTGGAATGCATTGTATATGATGCACTTTAATAGCATCAAGGAACTAAGGGAGTTTGTATTTATCCCAAACACACCAATCTTTGAATTTTACCCCCAGTTCTTTCTAGAAGATTTTCAGTGGGGGAAAAAAAATAAAAATAATATACACTCCTAAATCTACAACATAAGGGCACTTTGGCCTAACCAATTGTGTTGATAAGATAATACTAAATATTAAGGAAAGCCAACACTTTCCAAAGAACTTAACTCAGAACTCACACTTTTGAACAGTTGCATTCAGTTTCAATACTGCTGCCTAACTTATAGTCAAGTTATTCGCAAGTTCAAACATTTTTTCTAAGTATTTAACTCTTTCCCTTCAAATTATTGGAATTTATAATTAAGAAATTAAAATACTATAAAAATGACATCATAAACATGTCTTTAAAGACATTCTCTCTTTTCTTTATCAACATTTCTTATTAAATACTTTATTGTTAAGTTAACATTTCAAATGACTATCTATCCATGTTACTATTCACATATATTATACAATCTATGTATGTTGTATTAAAACTTCCAACCGCATTTGAACATATTTTGATTAACTGTCAAAGGGGACCTTAATA